>NC_071279.1:19787577-20087577 GCF_023375685.1 Ictalurus furcatus
GAAGTATTTGCATAATGCTTTTTAAAATAGTTTCAAATATACATATAACTTTAAAAATGCTGGACAGTGCACACCCACAAGCACCAACAGTAGCGGTTGCAACACGCCCACAAGTGCCATCTCTTCCCTAAGTAAGTGACGCACACGCACTCGGCCGTCCACATGATGTAAAAGAAAACAGATTCATCAGACCAGGCCACCTTCTTCCATTGCTCCTTGGTCCAGTTCAAGTGCTCACGTGCCCATTGTAGGAGCTTTCGGTGGTGTACAGGGGGTCAGAATGGGCACCAGTTTGCAGCTACGCAACTCCATACGCAGCAAGCTGTGATGCTCTGTATGTTCTAACTCCTTTCTATCAGAGCCAGCATGAACTTTTGCAGCAGTTTGTGCTACAGTAGATCTTCTGTGGGATCTGACCAAACGGGCTAGCCTTCTCTTCTCACACGCATCAGTGAGTCTTGCGCGCCCATGACCCTGTGGCCAATTCACTGATTGTGCTTCCGTGGAGCACTTTTGGTAGGTACTAACCACTGCATACCGGGAACACCCCACAAGACCTGAACTGTCATCTAGACATCGCAATTTGGCCCTTGTCAAAGTCCCTCAGATCCTTACGCTTGCCCATTTTTCCTGCTTCCAACACATCAACTTCAATACCTGACTGTTCACTTGCTAGTTAATATCCCACCCCTTAACTGGTGCCATTGTAACAAGATAATCAATGTGATTCACTTCACCTGTCAGTGGTTTTAATGTTATGGCTGATCAGTGTATATTAGTGGAGAATGTTTAGATTGAAAAATATTACTATGTAGTTTGGATCCATCCGCTCTCTGGTGTTTGTTGCTTAATGTTGTTTGTGTGTTGCTGTGTTAGACAAATGAAGCTGACCTCCTGTGCTCTGTGTGGTATGTAAAACAACACCTGCCTCATTATTCGCTACAGCTCACCTTCTGCTGTGAACACTCGGTCCCAAAAAGTGCTGATATGGAAATGCTATTGAAATCATCAACGGACACAAGCTCGGGTGTTTCGGATCGCATACATCAGCTTATCAAAATAACTACAATTATGATTTAAGTGGAAAAGATGTCATTGTTTATATTTTCTTTCTGTTTTTATTATATTTCTAAGGCCATTCAGTTCCGCATTACATTATGCATTTTGTATACATTTTATTGACTTGTTATTGAATTTTAATCACTCAAAATGTCAAAGACTCAAAATTTTGTAGCAATTTTACTGTGTGATAGGTGTCAAAGAGCCTAAACAATGCATAACACACAGTCATAGCCACAGACTACAGGCCTGTCCCAAACCACAAACACTACTCACTATATAAGCCGCATAATCACTCTCACAAAGTCCATTATACTGTATCTTTTCCATGCTAACCTATTGAAGTACATGGTGGGATTTCAAGAGTGCACTATTTTTTAAAGTTATATTTGTAAATAAGTATACACTAAGTATGCTTTACTTGCGCATGATTGCTGTTACACCAAATGACTTATTCTTGTTAAACAAAACAGTGCTATGACAGGAATATTAAGAAAAATAAACTCCAGAAAGCTCTGTCTGGTGCACCGTAAACTGCAATGTAAAAGCAGGAACTGACCAAGCACTCTGATAATATAACTTTGTAGGGGTTATCTGATATAATCGAGATGAGCAACATCAGGAGCTTTACTGAAAATCTCTACTGCCACCTTATGGATTAAAAATAAACGACTGTTAAATTTGGCAATATTTAGGCATATATAGCAATATACAGCATATTCCATAACAATTTGTTTAAGTTGGTAATCAAAGGTAATGAGATTAAATTAATAAAAATGAATAAAAAAAACTTTATTAAAACTTGGAATACATGGAGAACTTTCATTTGAACTACAGTTGGTTATAGCACAATAAATCGAAATCAAATTACTAATAGTAAAAGAAATTGATTTGTAGTGTCACCTGAAAGAACAGCTATTCATTTGGGCATTTTATTTGGAATTTGGATTTCTTTTATATTAATAATTTCCTTTATACCTTTGTTTGTAGCCAACAGAAAACATTGATTCCCATACCGGGAGTCGAACCCGGGCCGCCTGGGTGAAAACCAGGAATCCTAACCGCTAGACCATATGGGAACTGAGCAGCGCTTCTCATCACAGTGACCACCTGCCCACAATTAATTGACATTCCTAATCCAATTAAGTAGCCAATCAAGATTCAATCAATCCAATCAAGATTCGTTATGATGAGGCTTACTGCGTTATTTTGATGTAAGTAAAAAAAAAATTAAATAAATAACCCCCCCCCCCCATCTATGATTTTCAATTTAAGTAGGAATGTCAATTAATTGCGGGAAGGTGTTCACTATGATGGGAAAACCCTTACAGTTCCCATATGGTCTAGCGGTTAGGATTCCTGGTTTTCACCCAGGCGGCCCGGGTTCGACTCCCGGTATGGGAAGTAACATCTTGCATAGAAATGATTCAAATTACTGAAATACAAATTCCAAATAAAATGCACCACATAATGGCCGTTCTTTCAGGTGACCCTACAAATCAATTAGTTTTACTACAAATAATTTCATTTCGATTTATTGTGCTATATCCAGCTGCAGTGTAAATGAAAGCTTTCCATGTACTCTGAGCTTTAATAAAGGTTTTTATTCATTTTGATTACTTTCATGTCATTACCAATGATTTTATTGAATAAGTTGTTACTATAGAAACAACAATGTTCTAGAACAATTTTTTGTTTGTTTGTTTGTTTGTTCTAATACATACATACATTATTCACAGGGACTTACTGGTTTTGAAACACTGCCACATGCTGGTCAGACAACATCATGACAGTCAGATACATCAATCACCAGGTCAGTTGGCATGTTCTACCTTACATGAAAACTCCTCAAGTGGTCCCACCCATCGGCTGTTTTCTGCCCAAATCAATGGATCTTGCAGTATTCCAAGATGGGGAACCTGCTGAATGTTCTTTACTATGCTCAGTATGTGTCCTATGGTACTGTTTGGATGATGGCAATTCAATGATCAGATGAACTGTTTATCTGTCATGGTAAAAAGGCACTGGGAGCTCCTGCAGACTGTCACACTAGAGGGTGGACTGGGTGGTGGACATTGGCTTACAGGCAGGGCAGACACCCAGACCTTAGCATGACGGGAAAATCGACAATGAGCATCTCCGTCTCATGGGCATTTCTTAGTGCTATGATGCACCCTGGGTATCAACATGGCATGAGTGTGGTGGTCATCTCTAAAGTGTGTCAGTTCCTCAGGACTGTGCGGCATAGGTTATCCGGTCACTTTCACCACCTCTGGTGGTGATGGTAAGGGATGAAATAGAACACTAGTTACTTTATTAAACATGGTTCTATGAAAGTGGATACTGGATAACTGCCAGAGACAGTGAGAATCACCTGGAGATATTCTTATGTATGTGCATGCTAAGACTTTCAATAAAGTTACAAAATTACCATATGACAGTATTTTAGTATCTGGTTACCCGTTAGTCATTTCAATATTTTATGTGAAATAAACCCAGAAATGTCGGACCAAGCACCAATTTACATGAATGTCATGCACTGACATGGTTAAATATATCCTATGAATTTGGTGGCTCTATGACCTGTTCTTCATCAGGCAAGCCAAGATGATTTCCAAGTGGCCTGAATAAAGTGACAGGACAAATTCCTATTGCTTTCTTATGGTTGTGAAAGTGTGTAAAAGTTTTTGGGGGTTTTTTTGCAAAAAAAAAAAAAATCTATTTAGGACATAACCCGCTAAAAACTTCGTCACTTTTGGTGATACGTCAACAAAATCTGGGGGTGAACCAACAAAGTAAAACCTCACAACTCTGATATTATCCAAGTTAGGCATCTGGAATATCCACTGGCTCAAGGTCAACGCAATATTTTTGTGTCTTGTTTTTCTCATCTTTCAGTCATCTCAAAATGCATGTGTTTGAAGAAATTCTTTACTTGGCTCTATCACCATTGTGACTGTCTATGGCATCACATAGCCAATAAAACTGGCTAATTGCTTTTAGTATATTGTCTGAAATGCATTGATGACAAGCAGCAGTGAGCAGATATATACTGTATGTGCATTACTATTGGAAAAGGAAGAAACATGAGACATAAGAAGACACAAGATCACATTAAGCAGCACAGTTTATTCAAGGAACATAAATTACTAGTGAAGGTTTTCTGCTTTGTGACAGTGTCCAATGTTAAAAGCACTATACCAATAAAAATTGAATTGAGATTTGGGTTTATCAATTTACCAATCCACTTCGATCTTAAGGCAATATTTAAAAAATGCAACAGAGCATCCTTTGATATTTTTATGGCATCAACAGCTGGGAATCCACTAGCTGTAATGTTAATTGTGTATATTATGTGAATAGGTGTATCTCTTGTAGCTTCTCTACTATCTGAAGGCGCTGCTGTCACTGGAGGTCACTCAGACAGGTAAAACTCTTCTTACACTGTGACTACTGATATGGCTTTTCTTGCATGAATGCGTCGGTGTGTTTGAAAAGTACTCTGCCAGGTAAAACTTTTCCCACACTGCGAACAGTGATATGGTTTCTCTTCTGTGTGAATCTGCTGGTGTGTTTGAAGATTGCCTTTTTGACTAAAGCTCTTTCCACACTGTGAGCACTGATACGGCTTCTCTCCTGTGTGAATGCGCTGGTGTTTCTGGAGATCACTCTGACGAGGAAAGCGTTTCCCACACTCTGAACAGTGATGTGGCTTCTCCCCTGTGTGAATGCGCCGGTGTTGCTGGAGAGAACTCTGTCGAGTAAAAGTCTTTCCACACTCTAAGCAGTGATGTGGCTTCTCTCCCGTGTGAACGACCTGGTGTTGCTGGAGAGAACTCTGACGAGTAAAACTCTTTCCACACTGAGTGCACTGATACGGCTTCTCTCCTGTGTGAGTGCGCTGGTGTGCTTTAAGATTACTCTTGTTTGTGAATCTATTCCCACACTGCAAACAATGATAGACTTTCTGCATTTGTCCATTAGAGTTGTTACTGGTGACAGTATCAGGAGGTATTTGCTGAATACTGGAGCTTCCTGTCAATATTAGATTCTCATATTGAATCTCTCCTGATATCACCACTTTCTCATATTCGTCATTATGGTTTGTCCTGATGTGCTTTTCGAGGTCAATTTGAGACGTATAGGAAAGTGAACACCAGGAGCAGGAGACGACTTGCAACTGATCATCATCCATTTCTGGTGCAGAAAATGAAAAGTATTAGAAACTCATTGTGAAATGGAACAAAATACTGAAATTATTATTTCAGGAAAATACTATAAAAGTAACAGACTCTATAAATTCCCTGTAAACCTGGGCAAAGAGTGAGATCACAAAGTCACATAGTGTGTATTCCTAATAAATAAAATAAAATAACTAATTCTTAAGTGAAATCACTAGTATATCAATAGAATCTGTGCAGTGCATCAATTTGTAGTAGTGTCATAAGCCTAAAACAATGTCTGCTCATGCCATTCTACTCGTGTAGTCAAATGTTACCCCTGTCTTGTCAGCGACAGGCAGGTTTTGGAGTACAGGGATATGATCACTCCACATCTTTGTGGAGTGGTGTCAGAGAAACAACTTACATAATCAATCTGGCCAAGACAAAGGACATGGTGTTGGACTTTAGAAAACCAAGGCCCCACCAACCCCCACCTCTTTCCTGGCAAAGGATGTGGAGCTACCAGAGACATACAAGAACTTAGGCCAGGAGTGTCCAATCTTATCTGCAAAGGGTCAGTGTGGGTGCAGGTTTTCCTTCCAATCAAACAGGAGCCACACCTGGTTGCACCTGTTTAATCAGTTGAGCTTGGCTGGATGGTTGGAATGAAAACCTGCACCCACACCGGCCCTTTCCAGATAAGATTCAACACCCCTGACCTAGGGATACACCTAGTTAACAGGCTGGCCTGGATGTGTAACACAGAACCAGTCAGTAGGAAAGGACAGAGCAGACTACATTTTAAGGAAGCTCAGACGGTCCCATATGATCTGGCAGTTAGGATTCCTGGTTTTCACCCAAGTGGACCCCGTGTTCAACTCCTGGCCTGGGAACTGGTATTTATTGTATTGTATTTTTCACCTTCCTCGGGTCCTTCACTGCATGCTGCAGGATGTTATGCATGCTTTACCAGTTGGTGATGTTGAGCGACACTTCCAGTGAGGCTGTGTTGGAACAGTGGCATGAAGGCAGCTGATACCAGCAAACTGAACAAATTTATTAGGAGGGTGGGAGAGGTCGCTGTGACCAAGCTGGACTCTCTTGAATCGGTTGTTTGGAGAGTATGTTGGCTAAACTTTTGCTCATCATGGACATCTCCCAGCCCTTCCATGACTGTTTACTCAAACAACAAAGCATTTTAAATTCAAACTGATTCAGCTACAGTGTGAAAACGAGTGGTACAAGACCATATAACTCAGCCAGACTGTGCAACAATATATACAACCAATTCACTGGGGATGCCACTGGACATGCTGAAACACAATGGACTAAGTATATGGGATGTTGTGTTGAGTTAATGGTCATCTTAATCTCCCACTGGAAATATATCTACTAGCAGATATGATCTAATGTTTCAGATTTGTTTTTAAAGCCTGGGGCAATATAATACTTTTTCCAGCTTGGTTGTACCTAATATATTACCATACCTAAAGATGACAAATCTAGGAAATGTATCCATTAATGAAAAAAATAATAAAAGATGCAGAAAATCAAAACTACATGGGAAAATCTTTTGAGTAAAAATTTATTTCAGTTGAAAGTTCTGTGATAGGGTTTGCATTTGTATCAAAAACAGCTCATAAGCATGAAGCTCATACTAACGTACATACTTCTGATACATTCATCATACATTAGGGTAGCTACAATACATCCCCAGAGTATCTTTTATATGACTAAACCTTGAATATTAACCACTGATGCCATAAGCAAACAAATCTTACTTGAGAAACAGCAATTAAATAATGTTTCTTGATTTAAACATCATGTATCCCAAGCTGATGACGGCATGTTGGTGCACATGTCTATGTTAAATCCATCTGAAGAAGCAGATCTCCATTCATTAAATCTGCTTCTTGGCTATGTGAATGTGCTGGTGTTTCTGGAGATCTTTCTTGTGTGTAAAACTCTTCCTACATTCTGAGGAGTGATACGGCTTCTGTCCTGTGTGAACGCGTAGGTGTTCGTTGAGATGACTCCCTTGAGTAAAACTCTTTCCACACTGTGAGCAGTGATACGGTTTCTCTCCCGTGTGAACGCTCTGGTGTTTTTGGAGATTACCCTTAGGTGTAAAACTCTTCCCACACTGTGAGCAGGAATAGACTTCGTTCTGCATTCACCCGTATTCAGAGTACCAGAGACTGTTTGCTGACTTTTGGAGCTTCTTGTGGACATTTCATATTTAATCTCTCCTGATATAATCAGCTTCACATATTCTTTAATGTGGCATCTTCTGATGTGTTTATGGAGGTAAATTTGAGACGTATAGGACAGTGAACACCAACGGCAAGTGAAGACTTTAGACACATCATCATTCGGTTCTGGAGCGAGAAAATTTGGTATTAGAAACTCATTGTGAAATGGAAAAAATATTTAAACAAATTTGATTAGGAAAAAGCTTGTACTGTAACACAGTCTGTAAAAATGATGGATGACCAGAGGCACTAGAAAGTATGGAACTTCCTGTAAATGAATGCAGTAAAGTAAAACTTTTCTTCTATTGAAGATATCCTCTAGTAAGAAATGCCCCAGACTGAGAAACAAGACTGGGCTCCCAACAGTCCTCACTGGTTGAATGAGATTACTTTTCCACCTGACAGAAGGTCTTTTCTTAGTGGAACGTTCCATAATAGGCCTCCAGAAGGCAGAGCAATCTCCTACACAGCCACGGCATTTGAATAGCCTTCTAATTACTGTACTTCAAATGTAGTTCCTCAGACAGTTCTTCCTCATTTCATCTCAGGGACTTTGTCCTCACAACAGTCATCTCAGACTTGCTAATTAGGGCTCTAATGCTGCATTAGACTTAGCTCAGAAGTGGGAATGCGGAACTTGGAATTACATAGTTTTTGACCTCCATACGTTCAAGCTAAAAAGTGTGGAAAGATATAAAATATAGATGCCTCCATGTTAATCTTTTTTTTTTTTTTAGCAACAATCAAACCAGCTAATTCTTATGTCTGTATGTTGATTGATCTAAAGCAAATACTTGTATATACAAGTGGGGGTACAAGTTGAGGGGGTATTTTATTTGGCTTTTCCTAGTCAGAGGTCGGAGTAAGTCCGAGTTACAAGCTTTAATCGAATGCAGCATAAATCTACTTCCAAGTCGCTTTGTGAGAATATATTGTTAAGTATATTTATTATATTGTTTAATATAATAACAAAAGAAGTGTTATTTGCTATACAAATAAAAATTGAACTGAATTGGACATCAGCAGCAACACCTACACCTTAGTGATTCACTGTATGGCCATCAGAAGGACATGGCGATGGCTGCTAAGACCTTCTGTAAGTGTGTTAATTCCAAAATGAGGTGAAATAAAGAGCTGCTACTGTAGAACAAGACATACATTCTAGACAGCATTTAACTGTATAAATACAAGACTGGTAAAAGACTGTGGGTTTGGATTTGAATACAAATGTATACTTTTTTATATATATAAAATGGAGTATGAAAAGCTATGAAAAGAACAAGAATAAATAGAGGTGGCAGACTATAAGGAACATAGAAAACCCACAGATCTTGTGAACCAAAAATGAATTGCACAGAGTACAACTCTGAAACACCAAACCCTTTGTGAGGAGCTGGTAGTGTTATGGGGTTCAGTGCTGAAGGGGAACTCATTCTAAAGTTGCTTCACAGACAGTTGACAATATTAATGAGACTCGTCTAAGTGGTAATGTAAATGCTGCACAGAAGTAAAGGTAATTCACCTGAGATTTTCAAGGTGGTTCCACATGGTTTAGAGCAGGGAATTTGTGCCATGGAGGTCAAGAGTCTCTCACGGTGTTGGGTAACGTATGCATTAAGGAGCTTTCAGTTTTTACGAGGTTGTATTCTGTGGCCAGACCTACAGTATCTCACAAAAGTGAGTACACCCCTCACATTTTTGTAAATATTTGATTATATCTTTTAATGTGACAACACTGAAGAAATGACACTTTGCTACAATGTAAAGTAGTGAGTGTACAGCTTGTGTAACAGTGTAAATTTGCTGTCCCCTCAAAATAACTCAACACACAGCCATTAATGTCTAAACTGCTGCCAACAAAAGTGAGTACACCCCTAAGTGAAAATGTCCAAATTGGGCCCAAAGTGTCAATATTTTGTGTGGCCACCATTATTTTCCAGCACTGCCTTAACCCTCTTGGGCATGGAGTTCACCAGAGCTTCACAGGTTGCCACTGGAGTCCTCTTCCACTCCTCCATGACGACATCACGGAGCTGGTGGATGTTAGAGACCTTGTGCTCCTCCACCTTCCGTTTGAGGATGCCCCACAGATGCTCAATAAGGTTTAGGTCTGGAGACAAGCTTGGCCAGTCCATCACCTTCACCCTCAGCTTCTTCAGCAAGGCAAAAGACGTTATCATGCTGGAATACTGCCCTGCGGCCCAGTCTCCGAAGGGAGGGGATCATGCTCTGCTTCAGTATGTCACCATACATGTTGGCATTCATGGTTCCCTCAATGAACTGTAGCTCCCCAGTGCCAGCAGCACTCATGCAGCCCCAGACCATGACATTCCCACCACCATGCTTGAGTGTAGGCAAGACAGACTTGTCTTTGTACTCCTCACCTGGTTGCCGCCACACACGCTTGACACCATCTGAACCAAATAAGTTTATCTTGGTCTCATCAGACCACAGGACATGGTTCCAGAAATCCATGTCCTTAGTCTGCTTGTCTTCAGCAAACTGTTCGCGGGTTTTCTTGTGCATCATCTTTAGAAGAGGCTTCCTTCTGGGACGACATCCATGCAGACCAATTTGATGCAGTGTTTGGCATATGATCTGAGCACTGACAGGCTGACCCCCCACCCCTTCAACCTCTGCAGCAATGCTGGCAGCACTCATACGTCTATTTCCCAAAGACAATATCTAGATATAACGCTGAGCACGTGCGCTCAACCTCTTTGGTGGACCATGGCGAGGCCTGTTCTGAGTGGAACCTGTCCTGTTAAACCGCTGTATGGTCTTGGCCACATTGCTGCAGCTCAGTGTCAGGGTCTTGGCAATCTTCTTATAGCCTAGGCCATCTTTATGTAGAGCAACAATTCTTTTTTTCAGACCCTCAGAGAGTTCTTTGCAATGAGGTGCCATGTTGAACTTCCAGTGACCAGTATGAGGGAGTGTGAGAGCGATGACACAAAATTTAACATACCTGCTCCCCATTCACACATGAGACCTTGTAACACTAACAAGTCACATGACACCGGGGAGGTAAAATGGCTAATTGGGCCCAATTTGGACATTTTCACTTAGGGGTGTACTCACTTTTGTTGCCAGTGGTTTAGACATTAATGGCTGCGTGTTGAGTTATTTTGAGGGGACAGCAAATTTACACTGTTATACAAGCTGTACACTCACTACTTTACATTGTAGCAAAGTGTCATTTCTTCAGTGTTGTCACATTAAAAGATATAATCAAATATTTACAAAAATGTGAGGGGTGTACTCACTTTTGTGAGATACTGTATAAATGTCAGATTATCACTCTGCGAGCTGCACAATGTCCTGAGGTGTGCTGACTGATCTGCTCGCATTTCGATTTAGGCGGTAGGCTGAGACTTGCCAGATCATTGTTATCACGTTAATTGATCCCTGACTAAGAAATGAGGAAAAACTGGCTCATTCTTAATTTTGTCACTGCAATGGTTATTATTGGCATTCTGAATTTTCCCTCAAACATGATAAATAATAAATCTAATCAAGCAAATGTTTATTTTTAATTCATGTCCAAGACTTTTGTGTTGTAAATATAACATTACCATACAGAAAAGTGTCCTAGGTAGGGGCCCTAGGTAGTTAGTTTCACTATTTCAGCAGCCTGAGAAGATCTAGAGTTTATATTTAAGGTAGTAAGCCAAAGAAGTTGCGGTAAGTAATCCATTTGAAAAATATACCTACCTTTTCCGTTTTGTCTGACTTATTAATGCGTTTTCAGATTTGTCGTTGTGTTTTCTGACTTGTTATTTTGTTTTTAGATTTGCCATCGTGTTTAGAATTTGTTGTTTTGTTTTTGGATTTGTTATTTTGTTTTCATATTTGTGATTTGTTTTGCACTTCTTGGCCACCGTACAAATGTCTCCGAAAAAGTGCATCAGTTTTGCTTTGTTGAGGGAACCATCATAACTGGCCAGTGAAGAGGGCAAGGGACCTAAGCTATATCTGGGCACCTCTTTCAAGTCAATCTTTCTCATTGATCCAACAACAATAGGCATTAGAAAAAAAAATCTACTAGCCTTTGCTTTGCTTGTTATAATAGTCCCATCTTTTCAGATTAATTTTCTTGTGCCATAAATTGCAACACTGCTTTTTGGACATTGTTGAGAGAAAATGCTAGGTTAACTTTCTCTTTTGCCACATACAGAACAGCAAAAGTTCCCAGTGATGCTACCTGTATATATATTTACATCATTCCCACTTCCTGTTTTCTTGTCTCAGGAAGTTCAGTCCATTGTTTGGATGCTAAATTCTTCCCTGGCTTTTCTTTCCTTTGCACTCCACTCCACTATTCCTGCTCTCACATGCCGAGTACGTGTAAACCTATAAAGAGCACCTTTGTTGAATCATAATCCTTCAGAACACCTTTTCTCTTTGATCCATTGTTTGCGGTTTGTTCTGCTACTCGATCACCTGCTGCATAAACATAGCCACAGTGCTGTTTTCTTCAACAAAATCACTGTAGTGCAGCTGCAGGTATACATTGGAGTTGGTTCTCATTTCCATCTAAAATAATGACAGCATAGCTGACCTTATGTGCAAAGAACCACGCTATAATGGGATGGACACCTGAAAGGTTTGCTCTCTTGTTCATCTGATGAATTGGTGCAGGTCCCTCTGCAACCTGGTGTTGAAACCAGTCCACCCTGGAAGGATGTCTTCTTGGCATTCATTCGAAAGTAAGCAAAATCCTGTCAATAAGCATTGCTCTCAGTATTTTTGTTGCTCACTTGCCCATGTTTTTGCTCCAAATTGCCTTTTCCTTTTATGTAGTTGGTGATATGGACTAGAGGGAGCTGAAGTTAACTCAGCATGAGGAACAGAAAGAAGAGGGGCGACCTTTGGATTGGATAATGATGCCATCACGGTTGTGTGTGTTGTTCCCTTTCCAGATATTTCTTCTCCAACATCACTATTGTCTCAAATTAGTGTTGCAGGGATTTTAAATTGGGAGGGATGTTCAGGTCACTTTGCTCGATTTGCAACCGTGCTATAGCTGTGCCATGCTCAAGAACTTGAGAATTAGAAGAACAGTGTCCAAGGCCATTCCTGACTGACTTTGCTTGCTGTCTCTATGACATCCTTTTAATGTCAGGGCAGCATAGTAGAGAAGTTTAGTGCCTGCTTTGCCATTGGACATGTTTGGGTCAGTCACTTCCATATTGTGTGTCTCAGTCAGTCCCTTTCCTCTGATGATGGTGGTGCAGGTCTTTCATGCAGGACTTCCTCTGTTCCCAGGTCTTCTACATAAACCAAAACATTTCTGAAGCATCTCTTGAAATTTAAGTAAGGTGATGACTCCTGTAGCCTGACTTTCAGCTTACTGGCTTTGTATGATTTGATGCCAGTCCTTTCACTTTCTTTTAAACAGAGCATTTAATCTTGAATACCTCAGAACCTCAAGATTTTTCAGTAGCTTTTCCTTTAAAACCTATATACAAAATTGGCAATAACCTTTCTGATGCAGGTGTTCTTGATGGTCTTCCTTTCCACCAACTGAATATACATCTTGTGTAGGTTTTGTAACAGATCAAATGATACCTGGCTTCTGAAGCTACAAGATCCCTTCCACGTATATTAAGTAGCAAGCTGCCATCTAGACATTCTTCTGCAGCGTGACGCAACAAACCTGCAGTTGCTGTTTCACACCAAGAAAGCATAGATAGAATGCAGGTTACTGGAAGGAGGCGAGAAGTTCTTTTTTGGAAAGATCTGTCCATATGATGACAGTACAACTCGTGCCTTAGATATATTTTCTTCATGGGTTTCCACTGTGTCACTGATTCCAAGTAGTGCTTGGTCTGTATTGAAATACAAATCCAATCTTTTCTAATCGAGCTGACATTAGATTAAAAACTATACAGTCGGGTCCATAAGTATTTAGTCAGTGACACAATTTTGGTAATCTTGCCTCTGTAAAACCACTACAATGGATTTGAAATGAAGCAATCAAGATGTGATTGAAGTGTAGACTTTCAGCTTTAAAAAGGTTTAACAAAAATACTGCATTAACTGTTTAGGAATTACAGCCATTTTTACATAGCCCCTCCATTTTCACAGGCTCAAAACTAATTGGACAAACAAACAGTTATACGGATTATTTTTAATACTTGGATGCAAATCTTTTGCAGCCAATGACTGCCTGAAGTTATACGGACTATTTTTAATATTCTATTCAATTCAATTTTATTTGTATAGTCCATTTTAACAATGGACATTGTCTCAAAGCAGCTTTAGAGAAACATATAAACACAGGATACAGATTTTAAATGTGTGAATTTATCCCTATTGAGCAAGCCGGTGGTGAGGAAAAACTCCCTAAGATGATATGAGGAAGAAACCTTGAGAGGAACCAGACTCAGAAGGGAACCCGTCCTCATCTGGGTAAAAACGGATAGTGTGAAAGTAAAAGAAAGCTCATTATGTTTTTTACATAAAGTCTTTGTTGAACTAGTCCACTGTTCACCAAAGGAGACCCGAGTGCAAAATTGTATGTGGTAATTGCAGTTCCAAGGAAATAGCAGCAACCGTAGCCCCCTACTATGCAGCCCTAATACTTGGATGCAAATCCTTTGCAGTCAATGACTGCCTGAAGTCAGGAACCCTTGGACATCACCAAACTGAGTTTCCTCCCATGAGATGCTTTGCCAGGTCTTTACTGCACCCGCCATTTAAGAACATTTCATTTCTTTGCCTTAAGAAGCTCTTGGGTTGCTTTCACGGTATGGTTTGTGCCATTATCCATCTGTACTGTGAAGCGCTGTATTATTAGTTTTTCAGAATTTGACTGAATCTGAGCAGAAAGCATCTCTCTATACACTTCAGAATTCATCCTGCTCCAGCTATCAGCAGTCACATCTTACATAAACACCAGTGACTCAGTTCCATTGGCAGCCATACATGTCCATGCCATAACACTTCCACATCCTTCTCTATACCCTTCTCTTCCAATCATTCTGCTACAAGTTTATATTGTATCAGAACTGGGCAGACTTTTTTAAAGTGTAATCTGGCCTTTCTGTTCTTCAGTGTTACCAGTGGTTTGCATCTTGAGGTCTGTATTTACATTCATGAAGATGTCTCATGATTGTAAATGAAATAACGAGAAAACAGGCCACACTTATCAGTCACATGTCTCTGTCCAAATACTTATGGACCCGACTTTATATATTAAAACAACTAAGCAGTTGTAGCAGTTTAATGAAGCAGCTGAACCTCGATGCTGCACCGCTGTCCAAGAGAGTGGGTGGAAGGGGTACACAGTGTTTTCCTGAGTGTGTTACACTTCCCTGTGATGCAGCGTGAGCAGCAGTTTAAGATGAAGTTAAAAACATATATATATTTTTTTTTTGCAACAAAAAGGTATTCTTGCAATGCTGTAATAACATTTATGCTCTGGTTCTGACTAGCCCTGGAAAATAATCTAATATTCCTACTTCCTCTTGATGCATCATAGATGAGCTCTGATTGGATCTCTCCATTTAGTTTTCCTCATATATGGCCTGTACAGATTTTTAGAAAAACGTGCACAAATCTTTACTGCCAAAATGGTGCATCAAGTTAACAGCAATATTTTAGATGTAAAGGGATTGAGGAGGGAAATTTCAAGGCTTCAAGACCACAGCCTAATTGCAGTGTGTGCTGTTGTTACATATGATACAATTAATACAATCTAATGCTATCTGATTATGATTACATCACCAAAGGCACATGTTAAATGTGAGGAGTAGATGGGGCGTTCATGACTGCTCTTCTTGTGTCATTTTTCACCCCATTCCTAGTTCTTTTTAATGAACTGTAAAAAGATCTTTAGTGAGAATGGCAGTGTTACTACAAACTGTCATTGTACAGACGCTACCTTCATCTTCAGACTCTTCCTCTTTCACAAGCATAATTTTAAATTCTTCATTCGGTTCATCTGCAGGGCTGCTGTGCCCCACAGGGCTGCTGTGCCCCACAGGGCTTGATGTTCCTTCACCTGTAATTCCATTATTTATAGTTAAATAGGAAGAATAAGTAGAGGAAGAAAACATGTTGTGGATGCTCATAAATAAAGTCTATTTAAAACTAAAAATATGTCTTCTTACAGAGATAGTCTTCATCTTCAGGTTCTTCCTTTATTACAGCTTTCTGTGCATCCACAAATGTAATGTCTCCCACAGCGCTTGAGGTCACTCCACCTGAAATTCCATCAGTCAAATATAAAAACGCAGTCATTTAAGGAAAAATGCAGAGTACAAAACACAAATACAGGGGACAGCTGAGCAATGTGAGGCTGGTTCAGTCACAAATGAAGTCTAATTAAGAGAAATGTGTACTACTGAGCATCTGATGGGACTGTATTATGCTCCATTGACTTACAGAGGGAGCCTTCTTTTTCAGTGTCTTCCTTTTTTATATGTTTCTGATGGTTCACAGCGTTGATGTGTCCCACACAGCTTGGTGTCCCTCTATCTGAATCCGTACAGGTTTCTGTCCTCAGATCCCCACAAAGCTAATGAGCACAGAGTAATAACAGTTAATAAGAAGGTCAACACTGATTATAGATCATGATAGTTTGCTTGATTAGCAGAATAGCATGCATCGGCTATCTCTCTGAGCAGTACCGTTAACATTATGTTAATGATTTTACACAGCCTAGTTCTGCCTTTCAAAATTAGTACCTACTCTTTCTGTTAGTTAATTAATATCAAATTACGACAGAAGAACAATGTTCACACAGTCTGCATTAACCCACTGACTAAACTGATGTAGTCTAATATTGCTTAGAGTTGAATCTGCTATATATCTGCATAAATATGACCTGTGTAATAGTCCACGAGGTCAGAAAGGAACCCAGGATAACTTCTAAGCAACTAAAGGCCTCTCTCACATTGGCTAATGTTAATGTTCATGAGTCCACCATCAGGAGAACACTGCTCTCCAAACACTGCTGCCCTTCTGCAGTTTGCTAAAGATCACGTGGACAAGCCAGAAGGCTATTGGAAAAATGTTTTGTGGATGGATGAGACCAAAATATATTTTTTTTTTTTGTTTAAATGAGAAGCGTTATGTTTGGAGAAAGGAAAACACTGCATTCCAGCATAAGAACCTTATCCCATCTGTGAAACATGGTGGTGGTAGTATCATGGTTCGGACCTGTTTTGCTGCATCTGGACCAGGATGACTCACCATCATTGATGGAACGCTGAATGATACCAGCAAATTCTAAAGGAAAATGTCAGAACATCTGTCCATGAACTGAATCTAAAGAGAAAGTGGGTCATGCAGTCAGACGATGATCCTAAACACACGAGTTGTTCTACCAAAGAATGGTTAAAGAAGAATAAAGTTCATGTTTATGTAAACCCTAAGTCCTGACCTTAATCCAATAGAAATGTTGTGGAAGGACCAGAAGCAAGCAGTTCATGTGAGGAAACCCACCAACATCCCAGAGTTGAAGCTGTTCTGTACTGAGGAACGGGCTAAAACTCCTCCAAGCCGATGGGCAGGACTGATCAACAGTTACCCCAAACGTTTATCTGCAGTTATTGCTGCACAAGGGGGTCACACCACATACTGAAAGCAAAGGTGCACATACTTTTACCACTCAAACATATGTAATATTGGATCATTGTCCTCAATAAATAAATGGCCAAGTATAATATTTTTGTTTCGTTTGTTTAGTTTGGTTCTCTTTGTCTACTTTTAGGACTTGTGTGAAAATCTGATGATGTTTTAGGTCATATTTATGCAGAAATATAGAAACTTCTAAAGGGTTCACAAACTTTCAAGCACCACAGTACATACAATTATTATAAATGCCTCATATTTAAAATCAGCTGCTTTCCACTAACAAGTACCACATGACTGGGAAGGACATACACATATACTGTATAATTAATGAACACAAGTGGGATATTGCAAGTCTTTCTTACAGAGCTTACACACCTTTACTGGTGAAACACACTACTGCACACATACAGTTAACCTTTACCTGTGAGCGAGATGTTCTAAAAGGGCTCGGCTGCACCTCTGCTGACTCCATTACAAAATGTCTAAAAGGTCCCGATTCTGAAAAGAAAAAAAAAAGATGTTCATCATATGCAAAACTCCAGAATCATCTTTAAATGAATACATTGAATATAAACCATGAATATTTAATTTAGAAACAGGAAGAACCAGTTTAAACACGGCAGTTACGTATATAACTATGGTTCTGTGAAACATCTGAACACAGAGACTTCACAACAAGTCATCAATAATGAAGTATTTACAACAAACTTGATGGCACTGGACAGCTTTGAGCCCCTCAGCAGTGACAGACTCGAAGATGGTGGCTGGGGCTGACCCACCCAGGACTATTCTGAGGTGCTGCGGGACGTTTGGGGTGCTTGAGCAGATTGGACTCTACAAAAGGGTCCGAATCGGTGATCCAAGTGCGTTATTGGTATAGTCACACAGTCTGCATGTCATAGTCATACAACATGGGACAGGATGTTGAGCTGGTCGACAACTACAAATATCTTGGTGTCCACACACAGGCTGTGTACAGGAAGGGGACGAACAGGCTTTATTTTCTGAAGGAATAGTTGAAGCTCAAGTATTATCCATCCTGGACAATGGATCACATCCCCTCATTGACCTATTGGTCAAACAGAGGAGCACCTTCAGAAACAGATTCAATCAGCTCTGCTGTAGCGAGGAACAGTACAGGAGGTCATTTTTACCAACAGCGATCACCCTGTACAACAATTCAGGCACATCACTGCATCAGGACATTTCTATGTGCACTAGAGCCTATTCCTAGAAGAAGATCATTGGACACCTGTTGCATTTTTGCAGTCGGTTCTCCTCATACTCTTCTACATCTGTATGCTGCAATGATTTATAATCCCACTATCACATAGAAGAGGAAGGATTCCTCTTGAGGTTTCTTCCTCGTGTCATCTCAATGAGGTTTTCTTTTCCACTGTCACCTCTGGCTTCTGAACATCTGGATTTCTGCACAGCTGATTATCAGGTCTTTTTTAAAGTGCTATACAAATAAAAATTTTATTGAATTTTACTTGCCCCAGCAGGCAAGCTAATGAAATAATAATTTGTTCCTAACTTGTTAAACTAAAATAAAATAAGTCATCTCCTTAATCATTATCAATTAATGGAAATAAACTGAACGCATTATCTAATAATGATGTTGCATTTGATACCGAGACGTGTTTCGAGCAGGTAGACAAAATCCCACTGAAGCTCTATATCAAAGTTTGTTTCATTTTGATCATATGATCGATGACAAATGAAGCCTCGGTCCAATCACATGACCATTTCGCTTTGTTTGTCAGAAGGTTCAAAACCCCATCTTACATCACGGGTCATTGTTTGGACTGGTTGAGTGGTGGAAAGACTGTAGCTGAGTTGTACCACTAGTTAAACATTATTTTACTGTATCAGACTGACAATAAAATTGACACCTGTTTTGTATTTATAGCAATGTTTTAATAAGTAAATGAGTTTATCAGAAGATAAATCAACACGTAATGTTGTCAGGCTTCCACAGGGTGTCCCAAAAGTCTCCATGCACATAGGGGAAATTAACACTTTTTAACAAAATGTCATCCAAGATTTTTCATACTTTAACATTTTTTTCCCCTCAGATAGCCTTTAAGAATGCTTCTGAAAATAGAAGAATGTATTGAAATCATTCTCATGGTTCAATCAGGTTGCGATGGACTGGAAGTGTTGTGGACCAAACGAGAAAAGTGGACACCCATGAACATCCACTAACGAAGGCACAACCATCATGGTCCTGGTACACACAGTCCCCTACGTACAGACTTTTGGAACACCACATATTTGTGCACATTAAAAGTCTATATAAATGAGGTTAATCAACGCTCTTGAGCAGGGACGTCCAATCTTATCCAGAAGGAGCCAGTGTGAGAAAGATGGAACACCAGTCCTCTCGAGTTTTTTTTGTTTTTTTGTTGTTGCTATAATTTTTCCAAACCGCAAGATGTCGCTGTTTTCGATATTCCGAGTTTTCAATACATTCCCCGGCACAATCAGATTAAAGCCTCAAAGCTTCTCAAGGCTTCATCCACCCATCCCTCCCTACTTGCTGATAAACAGCAATAATGTATCACATTTAAACAAATAAACTTAATTAATATGAGAAACTGTTAGCCATGCAGGTCAGCTAGCAAGCTCCTGTTTAACTTACCTCATGGCTTTAACGCAGAACCTCAAATACACATACACAACGATTATTATTCTTAACTCTAAAAAAAATAAATAATAATAATAATAATAATAATAATAATAATAATAATATAAAAACCCAAGCAGGGATTTTTGTTTACGTAGAGATGATGAGCTCAGTCAGAAAACTCCACCGTTCACTCGGGAGAGAAATAGAAACCCGTCCGGCTTCTTCTGTGGTGAGTTTACGAAGCTGCGAGTTCGTGTTCACAGCGCCGCCTGCTGGAGAATCTGTTAATCACAGCCCAGTGTTTTCACAGAGAGGTACAGTTTCACCTTCTTCCCTTCCTCTTCTCCTTATTATCATCACTGCTCCTGCTTTTCTTCTGTTCATAATCATTATGACATGTATCACTGTGATTTATATGTATATTACCTTCTGTAGAGTCGAACAGACGCTGTCTGGACGCGAAGCTCTGCAGACGGTTCCTGAGCTCCTCCACTTCCCGGGACAAGGCTTCGTTTTCTGCACAGCACACGCCTAAGGGCGCCGGCTCAGGAGCAGCACAGTAATCGTGCTCCAGTATGAGATGTTGTGGGGAGACTGGGCTGTCTGAGGGTGTCTGAATGCTGTATCCGTTCCAGCGGAAGAGCAGCGGCACTGCGCCTCTCACCAGCCTCCTCCGACCCTCCGTGCTCCGGGGCTCCACTAGCTGATCCGGTGTGAAATGTCTGCTGCAGACCTTGGTGTGGGATGAAATGGTGAAATGGTCGCGGCGGATGTTTACTAACCATCGCCTCCTGAGCTCAGTGTGTACAGGGAAGCCGTGGAAGCTTAAATAGCCGTTAAATTTCGAGGACGCTGTGCACAAAGGGACACAACAGTGCTCGGAGTATTTCTTCACCTGTCTCTGAAAGTGCTGTGTCTTAAACATCTTACGGCGGACACTCATTGTGCTGAAGTTTCCTCTCTCTCTCTGTCTGTCTGTACCCACGAATGTAAACAAAGCTGCCGGTCCGGAAGCGCGAGGACGCACTATTTCACATCGGAAACGCGTCATAACTCTGAAGTATTTGTTCTTCTGAAAGATAAACATCAGGTTTCATCTGCAGTATGTAGGGGAGAGCGGGGCACAACCGAACACTTTTTGTTTTCTCAAGTGTGTGGAAAAGTACTTAGCGTTCAAACATTTATCCTTTTTTTCACATTCATTTTACAAATATTTGGTCTTGTTTTATGAATAAAAAATACTTTTTTCATTATTTAACCGGAAAGAAGAGTGAAGTAATTGAACGTGTGGCACACTGTAGCTGGGGCACATTGCATCATGTGATGGGTACTTTGTAACGTGTGGGGATATCCATGAGGGCAGAGTATTTTTGTCAATTTTTTAAACAAAGGATCAAAAGGTTAAACAACAAAGACCATTTTTTTCACAGCCTTATTTGCTCATATTTACTAAGGGTGCCATTATTAGTGGAGGGCACTGTACATTTGAATTACAAAAATAACTGATAAGAATTTACTGTAAGAATCTCAGGGAAGTACACAATCCAACACATGGAATCGAAAAGAGCAAAGCTTACATTTTCTAAATCAAAAACACAACCTCAAGTTAAACATGGGAAACAAGAAGACAAACTCAAACTAGATAACACAAGTCAAATTTAACAAGACATGTTGAAAACAACACAATAGAAACAGAAAACACCACAAATTTAAGTGTGTTCTGTATATATGAATTGTTTCAAACACTTTGTGGTGTTTCAGGCTGAATAAGGGCCTTAGCGTTTCTGTATAGAATCTATAGAAACAAAAGATAGTGTTGTTTAATGCGGATGAAAGAGATGTATACAGCTTTTTTAGTGTTGGGTCCGAGTCCACCTTTGTCGAGTTAGAGTCAAGACCAAGTTTTTACCCAATCGAGTCCGAATCCAAATGGGGCTGAGTCGGACTTAAGTCCGAGTCCTTAATGGCCGAGTGCGAGTCGAGTCCGGCCGAGTCCAGAAAGTAAATAAACTGAAAAAAGATTTGAAATTGCCATTGTAAACTGAACACTGTGCTGTTAAATTAATATTTTAACCTTCACAAAACAATGGCAACATAAACGTAACAAAAAATACCTCTATTACATCTCGCCATTGCCATTTTATATTTTTATTTCATATCATCCGCACCTCAACTAGTTTCCTATCAAAAAATGGTTTTAAAGAAAAACGGGATATAGAGGTATATGTAGAACTTTTATTATATTACGTGTGTATGAAAATACAAACGAAGCTGTTTTGTTATTGTATCAAACTATACCGTGATGTGATTCCTCTCCCCCACAGTTATATAGTCTGAGAGAGAGAGTACAGAGTAGACTTACATTCAGCAGCAGCTCACAACAAGCTTCGTGCTTTATTACTGCTTTTAATCTGTCTATCGATCACAACACACTCATCTCACAGATCAGATCTTCTCACTTTATTTCATTTTAATTCCTAAAATTAATAAAAATCTCTGTCAGCAGGGTTTATGATGTTTACTACATCTTACATGAAATCCAAGACTGGAATCAGTAAATGCTGATGTTTAGGGGCGGGCGATACGACTACGATCTTATTCCACCATAACGATACGTTTTCTCAGGTAGGTCTATCAGTGTTCGCATGAAAAATACTACGGAAATTGAATAAAGCAATTAAATGTAAAATAAAATCGATGTCACTGTGTGACATATACACTAATTCTTATAAAATATACTGAAGTTATTCAGTCTAATGAGCGAGTGAGGGATTTTCTCTGTGTTTAGTTGTGTGATGAACATTAATGACACACAGCAGTAGGTTTATTAGACCGCTGTCACTTTAAGACCTGATGCACAGATCCAATATACTGTACTGACACACCTCTGATTTTTCCCAACTGTTTACATTCACTTAAGACGTAACCGACTGTGTTTACATGAACACTCCACCAGACCTGCATTTTGACATGATGTGTGTGTTTATTTCACCGTCCAAGCGTAATAAACCGCTAAAGAGAACTCAGTTCGGTACTTGCACGATGAGGAGGCTTTCTCTTCACGCGCTTCAGGTGCATGCGCACAGAAAGCCCCCGGTCAGGCAGGGAGACATTCATTCATTTCTTGTTTTCTTAAGTTTATGTTGTTATTTATTTTTATCTTTCTTTTCAAGTCGCACATGACGCGGACTCGATCCCAAAATGTCAGAGTCTGTGTCAAGTTCGAATACAAATTTACCCAAGTGCGTGAAAAGTCCCGGATTGAGTACCCCAGCTCTAAAGCCCGGTTAAACGGTCCGTTTTAAGAAGAGTTTTCCGTCAAATGCGGGCGATGCGCTGAATGAAAGTGCAAATTCACTCCCTGACAGTAGATGGCGCTACACCAATATTGGATACACCCCATAGTTAAGAGAAGAGAAGAACATGGGGAGTTCCATCGACTGATACAAGAGCTGAAGCTGTATCATGAAGGTTTTTTTCTCTTTACATACAATTTCTCTGCGAATTTGAATAAAATTGAATAATATCTATTGCCTCCAAGTGTCAGTTTTTTTTCCTCAATTAATACATACTATCTATAAGCACCAGCTCTCAATACAGCAACTGATATATAATATTTTTGATGTCATATGTTCTATCAAAGTTAAAGCTCGTATGCCCTTTTGGGAAATGTAAGGTATTTGGTGATTTGGCCACTGCAACAAATGCTTCTTTAAAGCTAAATCCTTAAAATTCAAATTGTAAAAAATATACTTGTTTCAAATAAGTAATGATTTGAATGTCAAAGTCACAGCAATAGCATGCACATACTTATGGGAAGACATAAGAATTATGTTATTGTTTAATCATGTTCTTTTTTGGGGGGGGGGGGGGTGATATAAGGCAACTATTGTTATGCCAAAAAAATGTAATATTCCTGCAAATTGATGAAGTGTTGACTATGAAAAGTTTTTTGTGGTCAATGTGATAATACAGTGATGCAGTAATGGGGCACTTAGCTATTTGAATAAGAGGTCAAGAATACTTATATGCAAATATATGCTAGGTACAAAATACAGATAAATACAATGCATTATCGTTGAGAGAGATGTGAAACATTTGTAGGGAAGAGACAAAGAAACAAACAATGCCATTTAGTATAGAAAGCAACACTGAGAGAACGACAGTAGTTATTTTGTTTATTTCAGCAGAATATAATTAAAATGTTACATGTTTAATTCCCCCAACACATCTAGTACTTACGCAAACGTGGATCACATTTGGAATAAAAAATAAACTATAGGCTAATGCAACCAAGGCCGAATTATGAGAAACAGAAATGATTAATTAATAGATTAGCATTACGGTCTTGAGGCTACGCGGTCTGTTAGTTCATCTCACCTCCTGACCCGAGTCGTTCTTTCTTTCGTCACGTCACATTTGTCACGTCTATTCCCCGGAAACAGAAATGATTAGTTAACCTCTCGATTCTTCAGGTCCGAGATGTTTGTTCATCCCGTGACCTCCCCATAGGCTGAATGCAGTGGGGCTGTGACGTGATGAACGAACAACTCAAACACAAAGACTCGAGAGGTGAACTTATCATTTCTGTTTCCTGTACAGAACCTATGGGGATGTTGATGTTACTGTTAGCCTGGGTGACACTCAATTAGCATCAGGGCAAATAAAGTGGGAACACGGTTCACACATATTGTGGTTAGTGTTTTCCTTTACTTTGATTTTCAAGCAATAATAATTACAATTGACCGTCTCATGTTATTGTGCAAAGCTAATAATGTGCGGTGATGGGGGCAGTTTGTGGACAGCAATTTTCCTCCTGCTGTTGCTATGTGCAGCTGCATGTTAACTCATTTAATCAGATGGAGTTTGTGTGAAGAGGGGGAAATCACATATTTACATCCAAATTATAAATAATCCACTTATAATAAAGTCTAAATACCAAAGTGAAGGCTGTTATATGCATAAGATTCAGTTATTTTCAGAATACAAAATGATAAAGATGGCCTGCTTCTGATCACAATTTAGGAGATCTCATCCCATTTCACATACAATTTTAAAATGAATCCGATGTTGCAGCAAATCTAACTGGCTCCTACAGGAATTCCCTGGGACTGCAAGCCTCTAAAGTCAACTATTTATCCAGTCAAGAAAAAATCTCCAAAATAGCAAGAGAAGTAACCAACTCTCCTTTAGAATGGCTGCTGTTTGACTAAAGATGTCAGACTCTGGATGCCATTGGTTTTAAATGGTGTGAGTTATAAAAGGACACAAAGAGAATTTAGTTTAGATCGGGGGTCGGGAACCTATGGCTTGCGAGCCAGATGTGGCTCTTTTGATGGCTGCATCTGGCTCGCAGACAAATCTTTAATAAAAAAAATAATAACGTTAAAAATATAAAACATTCTCATGTATTTCAATCCATTCATTTCCTACCGCTCATGTTCATGGTTGCGGGTGGCTGGAGCCAATCACAGCTGTCCTCCGGGACAACAGCAAATTTTTATTGGATAATGCGTAACGTACACGGGTCATTGTGAGGTCAGGAAGTAAACTTCCCTCCTTTTAATCAAGTAGTCAGCTAGCTAACTGCAGAAACCCTTTTATCGAAGAAGATGGCTAAAAGAAAAAAAGATGAGGAGTATCGTACTTTTCAGCAGGAATGGACAGAGGAATTCGCCTTTGTGGAGAGAGCAGGTTCTGCAGTGTGTCTAATATGCAAAGATAAAATTGCATCGATGAAACGGTCAAATATAAAGCGTCACTTCGACACACGCCATACTACATTTGCATCGAAATATCCTGCGGGGGACAGCAGGAAGAAAGCATGTCAAGAGCTACTGTGCAGAGTGCAAGCTAGTCAGCAGCAACTCCGTGTTTGGACCCAACAAGGTGACTGGAATTCGGCTAGCTTTGCTGGTGCTTTAGCAATTGTGAGAAACGGAAAGCCATTCACAGATGGGGAGTATGCCAAAACATTCATGCTTGATGTTGCCAATGAACTTTTTGACAACTTTTCGGATAAAGACAAGATAATATATATATATATATATATATATATATATATATATATATATATATATATGTGTGTGTGTGTGTGTGTGTGTGTGTGTATATATATATATATATATATATATATATATATATAGTGTGATATTCCTTATATATTTTTTTTTTCCTCTGCACTGTCCTGTCACCAAGATAAATTCCTTGTGTGTGTAAACATGGCAATAAAGCTCATTCATTCATTCATTCATTACTGGAAGAATGTTCATTCATAAATTTGCTTGAAACTTGTCAGAACATTAGCCAAAGTTCTGAGAACATTCCCTGTTAGCTGGGTTATCTGGACCTTAATTTCATATTGAACAGTCGAATATTTTTATTCAGCCCTTTTGCACATAAGTGTTTAAATTTTGAAAAAAAATGACATAAGTAAAAGAGTAAATGTGTAAAATGCATTAAATTTCCAGATATACTGAGTACAAATCTACAATAATTTGGCAAGACCTAAACCTTGATACAGAAGATTTAGAATCATACAACATATAAATATTTTTACGTTCTATAAATCAAGTGTGCTGTTATAAGAGAAAATGCTGAGAAAATATTCCAAATACAATTTTAATAGAAACTATTCAAACTTAATGAAAGACTAATGACTAATAACAGTTACATATTGCAAAGGGGTACAGTGTTTCAATTCTGAAGTCATTTCTCTTTATCTATTTTATTTTAACTTGTGCATAAACGTCTTCATGGCTCTTGTCTCTGAATGCTCTGGAGGATGAAGGTTTCTTAGCAAAACTCACAGCTGCATAGTTCAAGACATCTTCATCATCAGCCTGATAAAGAACAAGAGCCGTTAATAAACCAGATCATATTAAAAGATTCACAAAGTTATTATTGACTGTATTTTGTAAGGTGATGTCAGTTATAATCCTACATGTCCTGTAGACTCGAGGACAGATCTGTATTTATTTAAAGAAAATCAATACACATGATAAAACACTGGATTACCTGATTTGTGTTATCTGGATGGTCGTTGGAAGCCCCTTTATACAACAATAATAAATATCAGTAATGATTAACTGTAATAAGTGTTTTTGTGATGATGGAAATTATTTTTAAAAATAATAATAAAAATAAACAAACCTTTTCTCTGATTTTTATATAAAACTCCAAGCAGAAACACGATTAAAATAAGAGATATTATAATGGAGGTCGTTAGGACAATAATCCAAAAGTTGTCTCCTGAAATGATGAAAATGAATATATAAATATTGAATGATTTATTAACAGGAAAAGGTTTTAACTACAGAAAATTCTGTCAATTCTGTGATCAAAACTCTTACCTTTTCCATCACTGCTCTTTGAACCCTCATTGGACCCTGTAACAGAATCTGTGTTGTTGTTAACCGTTCCAGGTGTAGGAGAGTGTTTCATCTCTTCACCTTTACAAATACATTGGAAAAGCAGCAAATAAACAGAAATGATACTAAATGAATAATGTGAAATATTCAACATTTAATGCATTGTACATTTATTCATTTATCAGATGCTTTTATCCAAAGCGACTTACAAATGAGAAAATACAAGCAAAGCGATATATCAAGCAGAGAACAATACAAGGAGTGCTACCATACAAGATTTTTAATTGAGTTCTGGAGAAGCAAAGTGCGCAGAGTAGAGGTGTAAGAGCCAGAGTAATTTTTATTTATTTATTTATTTATTTTATGGGTTGGTTAGATGTTCATGGAAGAGGTGGGTCTTTAGCTGTTTTTTGAAGATGGTGAGAGATTCTGTGGTCCAGATTAATGCATATGTACACATAATTCTGGTTAAAGTGTTGATCTGGAATTAGCAGGTTATCAGAGTAAAACTGTTTACCTTCAAATTGCAGACGTGTTCCAGATGTGAACTTTATTGTATTTCCCTCCACTTCTCCACAGAAATATTCTCCTCCATCATCTTCTCTTGTTCCGTTAATGTTGAGATCAAACTTCTGGTCATTTACAGTCATACTGAAGTGGCTATCTTTAAATTCATCAACAAAGTTGTAATTATTTTGCCCGTAATGTCTTACAAAATACTGAGGCACTTTTCCAAAACTCTGTCTGTACCAAGCTAAATTATTTTTGTCTTTGACCTTGCTCATGCTACACTCCATAGTTACATTTTCTCCACGCTTTACTGTTTTCACATGAAGCTCCTTGATGTCAGAAGTTTTTACTGTAAAAAAGTGTTTAATATTTAATGTTTAATGTCAGTAAATGATTTAAATATGAAATTTGACTATTTTAAATGAAAGTTTTCAAAATGTTACTCACCAGCTGTGCGGAGAGAAAAAAGAGAGTAAAGCGCGACAAAGAGTGTGATCATCGTTCCTGTTTAGACAAAGTGATAGTGAGGTAATGAACTTGTGAGTTCAGTAGAAAACCAGGTCCAGACTCACGCCTGATTGGATGTTTTGAAGCTGTGGACTGATTTGATTGGTCCATTAGCTGTAATGAGATGTGAAGCTCACAGTGAATTCTTGTCTATTCTGATAGACAAGATATGATATACTGGAGCATTCAGAGATGATATACTGGAGCTCTATCAGTCCTGTGTGCTGGAACCTCTCTGATAGAAGAAGTTTAGTGAAGTGCTTTTATGTCAGTGCCAGTGTTTTGGGGCAAAAGATATTTAAAAGACAGACTCTGAAGTCTACCACCAGTGACAGATGGTACTTGACGATGCTATTTAAAAATGCACTTTTGATACTTGTTATTGGCATTTTGTTTACTTTAAGTAGTTTAAGATAAACCCTACTGACTGTAGCATATATCACATCCTGGTTATTCTAGCCCATAAGTTCTCAACACTGGGGTCATTACCTCACATAGTTTCACATGGGGCTTTGTCCCAAAATGCCTGAGAAGTATCAGAGAGCTTGGTCATTAAAAATGAGCACAAGGTGCTGTAACTTGTGCACACACTATAGCATTCATGAAAATGGAACAGTGATAGTGTTGCATGTAAGAAGCCGATAAAGGCTATTTTTCCCGCTCTCGGCCGATAGTTTAATCAAAAGAGGGCATGAAAACACATGGATTTCGTGTTGTATGCAAAGAAGATGTCTATTGTGTGGAATTATGACAAAACTGCAGTTTGTAATCTCTGTAAAAAATTTTACACCGGAAGTGAGCAGCAGTGAAGCGAGAGTTTCAGCATCGAGTCTAAGCAGGGTCTAAGTGAAATCATTGCCTCGCTGTTGAAAAACTGCACGCATTCCCCTGTTTCTAGCCCTCTACTGACTGTTAAAAAAGAAAACTGGCACATACAGAATGGTACGAAACGTACATCTTGTTAATGAGGCTGTCTTTCTATCTGTTCCCATTGTTCCTAATCCTTCCAAAATACGCTCAGAAATTACACCAACTTTAGGCAATGCATTCTTCTCAATTCCAGTTCATCCAGACAACAAGTGTTGGTTTTCTTTTTATTTCAAGGCTAAACGCTATCAAAGCCTCAGGGACTCACAGATTCTCCCAGTTTCTTTAATACATAGGTGTTACAAAATTCAGAGTCCTTTGTTGTGCCTGCAGACAGCAAACTGCTAGTTTAAATCAACAATCTGCTATTAGTTAACCCCAGAAAGGAAGCCTGTTGTCAGGATACTGAGTCTCTGCTAATGTTTCTTTTGGAAAATGTCCATAAATATGCATGTGACAGTCCAACAGCCTGTCAAGTATTTAGGACACATAATTTCAAATGACACCGTAAAATTGATCCTGAGAGAATTTCTCCTATCTCTGCTCTCCCAAAACCTTGGATGAAAAAGCAGGTCATGTCTCCTCTCAGTACGTTAAATTACTGCCGTGCATGGATCCCTGATTATTCTGAAATATCACAACCTCTCTCTAACTTGGCTCACAAGCTCCCTATCCACATGAATGAAGTTGTCACATGGACAGAGGAGTGTGAAATTTCTTTTGAATGTTTAAAATCTGCTATTGCTAGTGCTGTTTGTATGTACACAGAAATAAATGGTTTCGTGTCTGGTGTTTTAACTGTGGTTTTTATGAAAAATGAAAACCTGTGGATTATTATTCTAAATGTCTTGATCCTGTTATGTGTGGTCACCGACCTTGTATATGCTCGTTGGCTGCAGCCAGAGACTGGTTTTTACGCCTTTGACTTAGTTGCCATGCATGAACTAGAGGTCCATGTCCCACACGACGTACACAAAACTATTACCAGCTCTTGAACTACACATTTATCTCAAACGCTTGTTTGTTAACTTTTCAGAACATTTTATTCTTGTTGCAGAGCGTCACTGTTCACCATTGTACCGTGCTGAATCCTGCCACCCTGCTTCCTACTACAGAGGACGGGGTCCCACATGACTGTCTGACTGTTTTGGATATTATTTCCAAACCATGTCCAGACCTGACAGACATTCCGAATCTTAACGCTGATTGCATTTATTTTGTTGATGGTTCCAGTTTGAAACTCTCTGATGGTTCTCATGCTCTTCATCTGCACATGCTGTGTGTGATCAGCTTTCAGTTACTGAGTCACAAATTGCCTGCTTCACTTTCAGCTCATTCCTCTGAATTGCCTCTGAATTTAAATCATTACATGACACTGGTGTTTTGAACAAACAGAGGTTTTGTTACTCCCTCTGGCAAACCCACACACACAAAATTCTGATCATGAATCTACTGGATGGTGTTCTCCTTCCTAAATCTATTTCAGTCTGTAAATGAGAAGCACATACTCGTGACACAGACCCTGTTTCTCAAGCTGATTTGGCTGCAAAACAAACCGCACAACACGCACACACTGCAGATTTCATCGTAACCAGATGTTCTCTGGTTTCTATTACAGATTTAAATGCTTTGCCTATTTTAAAGTAATTTGCCATTGAACAGGAACTGAAACTGTGGAGTGCACATTGCAGAATGGATCCAGTTTCTAGTGTTTGGCTTGATGCCCAGCCGTTCCAAAGACTGTTTTTCCTTATTTGGCCCAACTCATGCATGGTGCAGACCATGTATCTAAATTAGGTATAGTAGACATGGTAAAGAGAAACTGGCATGCACCAGGATTTTCAACACAATTTTGCAACAAATGCGTTACATGCCTACAACTGAATATTGGGAAAGTGCATAACATTCTGCTGAGTGCACCCCACACCTGATGCACTGTTTTAACAGTTAATGATGGATTTTCTGGAACAAACACCCCCTCAAGGTTAAAGTTACTGCTTAATTATTCTTGAGATGTTCTCAAAATAACCTGAATGTTCCCCATGTAGGAAACAAGTCGCACCAACAGTAGCAAAACACCTAGTTAGAGAAGTGATTCCTAGATGGGGAATCCCTAGAAAACTGTCATCCAACAATGGTACACCATTTGTGAACAAGGTCATTACATACTTATCAGTGAAGTTACATTTTGATCTGAAACAACATTGTGCTTACCAAGCCCAGTCTGCAGTGTGACAGGGCGCATTATCCTGCTGAAAGAGGTCACTGCCTTTAGGGAATACCGTTAGCATGAAGGGGTGTACTTGGTCTGCAACAATGTTTAGGTAGTTGGTACGTGTCAAAGTAACAAAGTGTCAAAGTCCTGTGTTCAGTTCCTGATTGTTAGCATTGTTAGGTTTTAGAGATACCATTTCAGTTTGGTAAGTAAGGACCTTCACGGACTCTGTCATAAGCAGGAGATCCCACAATGGTTTCTTAGGCCCTGTTCACACTTGACATTAACATGCATCCTGGGTAATCAGATCACAAGTGGACAGCTGAGACACATAGCCTTTCACAGCTGGCATTATGAATGCATCTTTAGTGTCCGCTTGTGATTGGATTTCAAACATCTATTCCACTGGATTCTGCTGCATTTATTTTAAGGCAGAAATGTCCCATGAATCATACTTCATGTACCTGTACTGATTGATTCAGTCGTTGTTAATTACATGGTCTTTTAATGAAACTTATAAATGAATGAGAGATGAAATAATGAATGAAGCTATGAAAACAGCTGCTTTCATCTCTGCTGTTATAGAATCACTTTTTATCCATTAACCAAGCATCAAAGAGCTCTACCTTTCCGCATGATTTTGCAATGATAATATATTTTCCACCTAGGGCAATGATGCAGGCATTTATTTGGTCCTTCATTGCTGTTTGGGACACATCGAGATGCATTCACATTCATACTTACTTCATTCAGACCTTCAAGATGCATTTGATCCTGTTCACTCCTGTACTTAGCACTGTTCACATGTGATCCGGTCACCCAGGATGCACATTTATGACAGGTGTGAACGGGGCCTTAGGGAATTGTGGTGGATCAAGGTGCCTGACCCCTTTCAGGTTGTTTTCACATTCCCTTCTTCTCTTATTCAGGGCAATTTGCCCTAAGAGTTTGGTATGTTGGGTGAAGTGTGAAAGCTATTTTTGATGCCAGGAGCAGTCCAGAAAACCGACCCCCGGTCCTCTTGAAAATAGTGGTCTGGGGTTTTGCTTCAACCAAACCATACTGTGGTTTGCATCAATGGTGGCAATGGTCCACTCTCACTGCTGCATGCAGAGTAAGGTGACGCTCAACTTACATTACTTCCTTTTTCAAGTTTCGTAGTGACAAGGAAATGGTTCTTACAACCAGTGGAGAAGTAAGTAAGTCAATTTTATTATATAGCACGTTTCACACAGCAAAGCTGACCAAAGTGCTGAACAGAATAAGGAAAGTAAAATAGAAAACAGAATAAAACCAAATAATGACAGACAATAGACAACAATAAAAAATAGATTAAAACGCATGGGAGAAGAGATATGTTTAAGCCTCTTTTTAAAAGTGTTAATAGAAGGTGCAAGGCGGATGTCCAGTGGCAACTGATTCCATAAACAAGGGGCAGCAACTGAAAAAGCTCTATCCCCCTTTGTTTTTAACTGGGATCGAGGGACATGCAAAAGAAACCTATCATAAGATCTTAGAAGTCTGTTCGATAAATGTGGTGTAAGAAGATCCTTGAGATAGGAAGGAGCGTGATCATTAAGAGTTTTAAAAACAAACAACAGAATCTTAAACTGAATCCTCCTGGACCGGGAGCCAATGGAGCGATGCTAAAATTGGGGTGACATGATCATATTTCTTTGCCCTGGTCAGCAGCCTTGCAGCTACATTCTGAACCATCTGGAGATGACAAGAGAAGACTGAGGAAGACCCAAGTACAATGTATTACAATAATCTAAGCGCTATGTGATAAAAGCATTAATAACTTTCTCATACACATACACCAGTGACAGCAGCAGGAGCAATTTGGGGTTCAGTGTCTTGCCCAAGGATACTTTGGCATGTGGAGGGACATGGCCCAGGGATTGAACTGCCAACCCTGTGATTAGTGGACAACCCGCTTAACCACCAGAGCCAGAGCCACCCACTAATTGAACTTATCATAAATAAGTGTAATGTCACCTTTGCTATTATGCAAACGTGAGCTCAACTACAGGTTAGGGTGGATGCTAACATAATATTAAAGTTTGACACAGTGCCTACGAATTTCCTTCCCTGGTGGCTTGCTATCCAGTTAATCCCTCATAGCTACTGTTAAAAGCTGTTTAAAAAAAAACTTTAATGAGGAGTGGCTTTTAAGGCCAAGCAAATCAACCTCGGACAATATCCCCAGGATATATAAGTCTGTTGATGTTATTTTGCTAAATAAATGTTATTTATCTTTGGTCATTAGCTTTGTGGGGATGTGTAGATAGAAATTGGTATGACGTCTGTTGGAGGGACATCAGGCTGTATGGGACACATCACCGCTCTAGACCATGAGAAACATGTAAAAAAGGAAGAATCTATGGATGAAAACTCCCTTTATTAGTCGAAAGGATGCACTGCAGTCCAGTCTGATACTCAATAGTACATTTTACTGTTAACTACATTTAATTGTTACTACATTCATCTTTGGTAACTGCTTAATCCTCGTCAGGGTCATGGTGGATCCAGTGTCACTCATGGAAACACTGGGCACAAGCCAGGAGGAAACAACCTGGATGGGAGACCAGTCCACATACCCATATGTTCTTGGACAGTGGGAGGAAAATTTCAGGTGAATTGCCTCAAGCTCTGATGAACATGAAAAACATAAAAAGCAGCTGCTTTCATCTCTGCTGTTACAGTATCATCTTTATCCATTAACCTAGCATCAAAGAGCTCTAGTGTTGCACACAATTTTGCAATGATTATTTATTTTCCAGCTATGAAAATGATGTAGGCGATTATTTCATCTTTCGTTGCTGTTTGGGACACATCAAGACCATTTCCGCACACTTCAAATGTGATGTGGCCATATGCATCCCAGACCATCTCTGAATGTGACTGGAGTGATCGGATCACAATGAGTCTTCGAGTTGCTTTTGACCCTGTTCACTCCTGTACTTTTACTCAGCTCTGTCCACTTGTATTCCAGTCACCCAGGATGCATGTTAATGACAGGAGTGAATGGGGAATTGCGGATCAAGTTTCGGGCCCCTTTCAGATTGTTTTCACACTCCCTCCTCAGGGCTGTTTGCCCCAAAAGTTTGGTATGTTGGGTGAAGTGTGAAAGCAGTTTTTGATGTAATGAGGAGTCCAGAAAACTGATCTCTGGTCCACTTGAAAATGGTGGTCTGGTGCTTTGCTTCAACCAAACCATAGTGCAGTTTGCAGGATGCTCAAAGGAAGAACCTGAAGGTGAAGACTATTTCTGTAAGTCAACAGGGCATTCTTCTGCCTACTCTGATTCTTAGTAAAACACATGATTCTTGATTTTTAACGGGACCAGACCCACATTTCTCACTGTTCCCCTATTTATTGTATTTTGTACTTCACGTTATTTTAAATGATCCTATTTAAATATAACTAATGTACTTTCAGATGGAGGAAGATCAAGCCTGTGGGAGACATTGCACCTGTGAACCAACTGAAACATGCCAAAAAAAAAAAGAAGAACCTGAAAGTGAAGTTTATGTCTGTAAAATATTAAGGTATTATTTATTTAATATTAATTTATGACAGTATCAGTACCAAACCACTTGTTTTTCCCTCACTTATTCTTCAGATATGTACTTTAGGTTCACTATAAATAAATAGTAATATTTAAATAATAATTAATAACAACAATTATTAAAAATAACAACATGTAAATAATGAGATTTCAGGTGAAGATCTGGTGTGCTTCAGCAGGGATCTCTGAGTGTGAGTACTCTAGCTGCTGTGCACAACAGCAGATGAATTTGAGTTCCTCTTGGAGGCTCATTGGCTTTTTCCTCATCACTGTACTTGCAACTAGTTGCAGAGGGGTTCATTCGTCACGCTACACGATTGCTGAGAAAACTAAACACACTTCAAAATACCAAAGCTTCTGCAATCCCTCTGAGACTGAAGAAAAATGTCTCTGAACCGTTTACACTACACAAGCAGTTGAGGATATATAGTATGCACAAATCATGCTGTCCTAAAACATGGCAGGAACGTCAGTCAAAAATGTTGATCCTATGTCTAATTTTATTCATGTGGTTGATTCCATGTAAAATCCAACAAAGGATGTGAACCACACTGTCAAAGAAATTGCAGATATTTTGCAGATAATCTGTTAGTTCAAGTATGAGAACAGACAGACCCAATGGCAGCTACAAAACCCTACAAAATTTATGAGACGTGTAGTTTCACTTCATCTTACAAATGAGTCAAAAAAATTTACATATTATGCCACATAAGCAAAAATTAAAAATAAATCCATCAAAAAAAGATAAGTTGCATGTTTTTACCATAATGTACAGGAATCTCCAAAAAAAAAAAAAAAATCACAATTAATAGGTATTTAGTTTTGTTATTAATTGAAAGGAACTTGGTAAGACCTCATTTACCCTATTCATTCAGATTCTAAAAGTTAAAAAAAAATCATAGACTATTTCCTCAACATTGCTCAAGTCATTTTTCTCTTTACAACAGACGAAACAGTAAAGAGGTCTTGATCACATGTGCAAAGTGTTAGTGTTAGTTCTCCATGAACTTTTCAGTAAACATGCATCAGGAACATGTCACTTTATGGAAGATGAAGGCTTTATGGAGAGACAGAGAACAGAGTGTCATGGGAACAGTACTACTGCAATTAATTCAGCCCAGTTAGCATTTAACAGATTCAACTTGACTGCTATTATCATCCAGATGATGATGAACTTGCAAATATAGTACGTTAGTAACAATGCCACAAGAGTCCTGAAATACAAGTGCATTGAAAGGATCTGCTCAATCTTCAGATTGTTTGGCACATAAATTGTAGATTTAAATAGATTTCACCTTATTTTAGAAGAAGAAGAAAAAAACACACACACTGTTCTTAGTTAAAATCAGCATGTCCTTCCGGTGGGCCTGTAGTGGACTACTAGTGCTGTGATGAAGATTCATTTCTGATGAAACTTCAGAACCTTCAGGGGCTTGTCTTGGGTGCCAATGTTTTATTAGCCTTTATTTTATTAGCATTTAAGACAGAATTACATCAATACATGCTGGCAAACTGCTATATAATTACTTGCTGTACAGCTAATAGGTTCAGGTTTGGTTTCTCTGGTAACAGACGTTTACAGAAAGCTCCAGCAGGAGGCGCTGTGAACATTAACTGCGCCGTAAACTCACAACAGAAGAAGATGAGCTGCAGCTTTTATTTCTCTTTCTCTCCGTGTAAACAGCTGAGCCGTTGGTTTATTATTCCTCCCTGAAACTATTCCTGGGTTTGTTTCATATTGCATAAAAATAATAAAATCCTGTCTTTGTCTGTATTTGAGGATGTTCACTACATTGTGACTTAAAACCTGAGGTAAGTTAAACTAGCTGATCTGCTGTAATACAGAGAAAATGGTACATCTAAGATTCCGTTTTATTAAAAACACACCTACAGATTAATTTATTCATTAATATTTGCTGAATGATTGTTGTTTATTAGTGAGTGAGCCACCATCCCCACTAGTTCATAATGATTACCTAGTTAATGTAGTTATCTATCACTAACATTTGGGCCTCATTTATCATTTAGTGAAGTTGTGTGTAAATGTTTGCGTAAAACAAACCCAACTACATTTCCAGCAGATGTACAAAAGTTCCCGGAAACGCTGATGTTCTTTGTACTTGCGTGTGTATGTTGATGAATGTAAATAACCTGTGGGCTACAAAGCAGGTTCCGACAAGCTGATTTGCATGTAGTGACGCCCACAAAACGCCATAAAAGGTCACGTGCACAGCCAGCTGGGAGCAGAAATGAACAATCAGGGTAAAGCCTTAAAAAACAAGCCACAATTATTGGACTTGAAATGAAGGATCAGGGTAAAGCCTGAAAAACAGAAGTGGAAGTTATTTTTACTCACTACTGTCAATAAAATATTTAATAAAATGTAACATTACTACTACTAATAATAATGAGTGAGTGCTAAATCTTCCGAGGCCTTTGTTTCTGACTTACGGCTATACGCAGACAGACCGTCATGCTGAATATAAATATAAATCATCACAGAAATTCAAATGGTTTCCACTACAAATACCATTACAAACCGTCAGATAACCAATAAAACCATTACCATTATTGGTCCTTAATGGTGTCCACCATACATAACATACCACCAATAGAAGGCAACAAATTATCAGTAGAGACCCACAGGGACCATTAGAGTTTCCATTAAAACCAATACAATTTCCTTTATAACCATTAAAACCATTACAAATTCTATGAGGGTTTATATATTTTTTTTTTCCAGCAGGGCAGCCTGTCCTCTGTTTCTACAGCACCATTTCTTTTTTCATAATTGAATGATTAGTTTTATTTTTCTTAATTTAACGATTTGTGTTGGCTCACATTACCATTTTCCCATTCTCTCAATGGTGCTATTAGTCTCTGACACAGTGAACTAGTACGAGAGTGTGTTTTTATAGAGATCTTCTATAAGTTGCTCTGGATAAGGATGTCTGACAAATGATGTACATGTAAAGTGCATTAATCCATACCGATTATACAGTTTGAAGTTGATCAAGTCGAGGTTTACGTTAATTTGTCTTCTTATGCAGATATGAATGTTTTTCAGAATTTTCATGAATACCAAATTTCATGTGTAAATGCTCATACTAACTATTTACACATAAATCCGTTTGTATCCAGTTTGATAAATGAGGCCTGTTGTCCCTTATCTATTACTGAATAGTGAATAAATTTATTCACTATAATTAAAAAAAACTCTAGATCTGTGTATTGTGCTGCCATTGACCGTAATTGTGAATTGTCATTCCCCTGTTTTCTTCTCTGTAGGTTTAATGGAGTCTGTAATTCTGCAGAATAGTCCAGATTTCTGCTCATAAACCTCTTTTTCCAGTTTATTGATTTGAAACTCTTATTAAAATGGAATCAGCGGAGGCACGACTGGGCTGTAGCAGAAAACCTCCACACACTCCTGCTCACTCACAGGTAAAGGTTATCCATATGTTGGTATTAGTCTATTGTTTGGTTTCATAAAGCTTGGGGCAACTGAGTATTGGAACAAGCATTGACAAGCCAAAAAACATATCTTTCTGATTTACATGGTTTCTTCTGCATTATACTTCCTTAGATTTTATATAGCACTTGTCTAGGCACTCAAAGCACTTTACTTTATAAGGGGGGAGGGGGGGTCTCCTCAACCACCACCAGTGTGTAGCATCCACCTGGATGATGTGACTGCAGCCATAGTGCACCAGAACACCCACCCCACACACACACCAGCTATTAGTGGAGAGGAAAGTGATGCATCCCCCATTCAGGGATGGAGATTATTAGGGGGCCATGATAGATAAGGGCCAATTTGCCAGGACACCGGGGGATTTACCCCTACTCTTTTACCATAAGTGTCTTGGGATTTTTAATGACCACAGAGAGTCATGACCTCAGTTTAACAACTCATCCAGCACAAAAGACTTTCTTTTTTTTACAGTATAGTGTCCCTGTCACTATACTGGGCCCCACACAGACCACTTCCTGCTGGCCTCACTAATACGACTTTCGGCAGTAACCTTATTTTTCCCCCAGGTGGTCTCCCATCCAGGTACTGGCCAAGCTCAACCCTGTTTAGCTTCAGTGGGTAACCAGGCTAGAGCTGCAAGGTGATATGGCTCTGACTTGTATTAATGGTTTGGATAACCATTGTTCAGTCTAAATTACACTATAGGGAACATATGTGGCACATCAGGGAACTCTGTAGTGCATCTTTAGCCAGTGAGGAATGGCCTTAAGGGACATCATCACATGGAATCATATGGAATTGTGGCAGATTGATGTACCTGGCCTGTCTTATAAAAGTCATAATAAACCTTTGACCCCCCCGCCCACCCCTCTGTGATTTGTCATCCATGGTACTGTGGTGCACTGCCATGGCTATCACATACAGCTTTTGGTGTTTGCTTGGAATTGGGAAATGCACTGGATCCACCATTCTCAGAACAACTTCCACTTAACTGAATCCAAGGCCCAAGTGATGAGGGTTGTTGCATTCTAGAGCATTTCCTGAACATGTAGGGTGCTGTCCTCAGTGGGAGATTCAGACCCACAGACACAGGTGACCTAGCTGGGGTGCCAGATGTTTACATCTATTTGGGACAGGAGATCAGCTCCTGACTGTCTTTGCTAAATTCTTCTTCTTCTTCTTTGGTCATCAGCTTTGTGAGGATGTGCAGCCAAAAACTTGTACGGCTTCAGGTGGAGGGACATCGAGCTCTGTGGGACACATCGGCCCAGTAGACCATCAGAAACATATAAAAAAGGAAGAACCTGATGATGAAGACTACCTCTGTAATGCAAATGGCACATTACAGTCCAGTCTGATTCTCATTTTAGTATTAACTAGACTTCATTAAAAAAATGTCACAACTGTTACTGTTCTGTTTTGTGCTTCAGGTTTTTTTTTTTACATGACTGTGTTTAAATTCATCTGATGGATTTTCAGGTGGATGGACATCAAGCTCTGCGGGAGACATCACACCTATGGACGAACAGAAACATGTAATAAAGGAAGAATCTGATGATGAAGACTATCTCTGTAAGAGAACAAGGTGTATTATAATACAGTCTCAAGCTCAGTAATACTTCACTGAATTAACTAGTCCTTATTTGTGACTAACTGTGTCTGTGTGACTAACACTTTCCCACATATCCTTCAGGTATTTTTTTTTTTTTTTTACAGTTTTGATTGTGATCAAAGGATTTAAATGTAAATAATGGAATTTCAGGTGAAGGAACATCATGGTGCGTGGGCCACAGCACCTCTGCGGATGAACTGAGTGGTGGAAATAAACATATAAAAGAGGAAGAGCCTGAAGATGAAGGCTACATCTGGACAACAACAGCCTGTGGTAATGCTGTCACTGTAACATTCGGTTTTCAATTTCCAATCATTATATCTCAAGGGGGAAGTTAAGTATCACATACACTCAGATTGCTTTTAGCAAACATGGTGGCTGTTACAAGCCTATCCACCAGCTGACAACGAGTTCCACTGTATTGCTACTCCATTTGAGGCATGGCCTGTTTAGGGCTGATTTACTGGTGTAGATCTGTGAAGCGGTATTTTGATAAGAATCTGAATGTGTACATAATTTTCTGTATCACACTGCATGACTTGCAAGTATCCATAATCTACTCATAATGAAAAAAGACTGTTACATTCATATTTTGTTCCAAAATAACGAGTTTCCAACACTATTCATTTTCTGCTCCAGAAATGAACAATCCCCAGTTACAAGTCTTCTCCTGCTCCTGGTGTTCACTTTCCTGTGCATCTCAAATTTACCTCCAAAAACACATCAGACAATGGCACTATGATGAATACAAGACACTCATAAAATCAGGAGAAATTAATTATGAGAGTCTGCCCACACGAAGCTCCAGACATGACCAAACAATCTCTGTTAGTCTGAACGCCTCTAACACCCGTAGCACCTCTCATGAACAAATGCAGAAAGAAATCCATCCCTGCTCAGTGTGTGGTAAGAGTTTTTCCCAGCAGAGTAACCTCCAACGACACCAGCGCATTCACACAGGAGAAAAACCACATAACTGCCCAGAGTGTGGGAAGACCTTCGCGCACAAGTGTAATCTGCAACGGCACCAGCGCATTCACAATGGAGGGAAGAAATACAACTGCTCAGAGTGTGGGAAGAGTTTTGCCCAGCAGAGTTATCTCCAACAACACCAGGTCATTCACACGGGAGAGAAACCCTATCACTGCTCACAGTGTGGGAAGAGTTTTATTCGACAGAGTGATCTCCAACAACACCAGGTCATTCACACGGGAGAAAAGCCACATCACTGCTCAGAGTGTGGGAAGAGCTTTATTCGACAGAGTCATCTCATCCGGCACCAGCGGATTCATACAGGAGAGAAGCCCTATCAGTGCTCAGAGTGTGGGAAGAGATTTGCCCAACAGAGTTATCTCCAACAACACCAGCGCGTTCACACAGGAGAGAAGCCGTACCGCTGCACACAATGCGGGAAGAGTTTTATTCGACATGGTAATCTCCAAGATCATCAGCTCATTCACATACAAGTGAAGCCGTATTGCTGCTCACAGTGTGGGAAGAGCTTTATTCGACAGAGCGAACTCCAGACACACCAGCGCATTCACACAGGAGAGAAGCCCTATCACTGCTCGGACTGTGGGAAGGGTTTTAGAGGCAAGAGGCATCTCAAAGCACACCAAGTCATTCACACAGGGGAGAAGACTTATTATTGCTCAGGGTGTAGGAAGAGTTTTAATCGACAGAGTGATCTCCAAAACCACCTCTGTGTTCACAAAGAAGAGAAGCCGTACCACTGCTTTACATTGTGGGAAGAGTTTTATTCAACCGAATGTGCTTGACAAACACTGGTGCATTCACACAGGACAGACGTGGTGTCACTGCTCACAGTGTGAGAAGAGTTTAGCCCAACACAGTAAACTCTGTTGACACTAGGGTATGCAAATAGCAGTGTAGATGGACATTTCTGTTATTCAGATGTATTTAAGATATTTAAGATAAGTGCGCTGACACGGAGCCATCAGCTTCTGTTACATGACCTCTAAATCATATATCCAGTTATCATGTTGGCATGATTTGTATAAGTATGTACTTTATATTACATTACTATTATAATACTGTATATTTGTGTGTGTATAATTAGTATACTATGTATTTATATTATTATTGATTTGTTTGTGTTGGAATTGGACTTGATCAATTGAATCTGTTATAACATTTTTTAGTATAAAGGAATTAGTTTGCTCCTGCCCTTAGGGCACATTAGTCCATCATCATATCTCTGTCACAGTTACATTTACGGCATTTGGCAGACACCCTTATCCAGAGTGACTTACATTTATCTCATTTATACAACTGAGTAATTGAGGGTTAAGGGCCTTGCCCAAGGGCCCAACAGTGGTAGCTTGGCAGTGCTGGGGCTTGAAATCATGACCTTCTGTTCAGTAACCCAGAGCCTTTAACCACTGAGCCACCACTGCCCCATTCTATACTATATGGCCAATAGTATGTGGACACCTGTTATACCAGTAGGGCTTGTCACAGCCTTAGTCATTGGAATTGGTTGTGTTAGGCATGGTGGAAAGGCTGAAGGAAGAGTTGGCCCTGCCGGAGGTATGAGGGGCAGTAGTGCCATAGCAGGTCCACATCTACCTTTATAATCAATATGTGAGCCTAAGGGGCAGTTAGCCCCTACATAATCTCCAGTCAGATAATGCTACGTCTGAGGCGTAGTTGCAACTTGTAATTCCCTGTCTCTAACTGGAACAAACCATAGAAAATGCCTCCTCACCTTGAAATTTCAACTATCAGTTTACTATAGTAGAACAGTCCAAATAGCCAGTCAGGCCTGTAACAGTAAAAGTGTGGTTAATGTAGCTTTTTATGAGCTTTATGTTCTCAAACAAAAGACACAGAAGAGGAAGCAGAGGATTCATGGCATAAACCCAGTTGTGCTTGAAACACAGACAAAATATAAATCACTAATGCAGTTCCTTATCTCCTGTGTGTGGTATTATTATTATTATTATTATTATTATTATTATTATTTTATTATTAGGGGTTCAAGCACCGAAGGTGCTGAGTTACAGTGTAAAGCACTTTGGAACCACTGAGGTTAAAAAAGCGCTATATAAGTGCGACCATTTTCATTTATCACACCTTCAAATCCATAAAATTAGAATCAGGTGTTCAGGATTGGGTGCCAGTGATTAGAACCTGCTTAGGGAGTGCAGGTGGAACCGGTCTTATTTATATCCCTCTCATATCTAGTGTCTGGTGTTCCCTTTGGAATTGAGATATGTGATGTCATCATGCCAAGCTCTAAAGAGTTCCATAAAGCCTTCAGACAGATCTGGCAAGGGATTTAAAAAGATCTCCAAATTATTTTAAATACATCATTCCACTGCAAGGAAAATCATCCACAAGTGGCACAAATTTCATACGACTACCAATTAGTCCAGGACTGGCCGTCCCAGCAAATTCAGCCCAAGAGCAGACCATTTGATGCACAAATAAGTCTCCAAGAACCACAAAATTTCATCACAGGATCTGCTAGTAATTTTTGTAACTGTTGGTGTCAAAGTGCATGCCTTCTATAATCAGAGAGAGCACATATTTGACCTGCATGGGAGGCATGCTAGGAAAAAGCCTTTCCAAGATTACAGCCAATGAGCATATAGGGAAAGACCAGGCCTTTTGGAATAATGTGCTCTGGACAGACGAATCAAAGATAGAGTTGTTTGGCCACAGTAATAGCAGACATGTTTGGTGCAGACCAAATTCAGCTTTTCAGGAGAAGCACCTCATACCAACTGTGAAGCACGGTGGTGGAAATGGTATGCTTTGGGGTTGCTTCGCTGCCTCAGGGACTGGACAGTTTGCATTCATTGATTCAACTATGAATTCTGCATCATATCAAAGAGTGCTTGAAGATAACTTGAGGCCATCTGTCCGAAAGTTGAAGTTAAACTGAAAGTGGACCTTTCAACAGGATAATGATCCTAAGCACACGAGCAAATCCACCAAGGAACGGCTCAAAAAGAAGAAATGGAGGGTTATGGAATGGTCTAGTCAAAGCCCAGATTTGAATCTCATTGAAATGTTGGGGTATGTGGGGGATTTGAAACTGGCGGAACATGCAAGAAAACCCTCAAACATCTTGCAACTGAAAGAATATTGCATGGAAGACTGGTCAAAAATTCCAGCAAGCCTGGTGGACAATTATGCAAAACGCCTACAAGAAGATATTTCCACTAAAGGGGGAAATACTAGCTTCTGAGGCCAAGGGTGTACTTACTTTTTCTACAGATATTTCTGTTGAATAAATGATTGAAAAAGCTCATTTTCCTTGTGGTTTTATATCAGCTTTATTAATATGCACTGTTTCAAAGATCAAATGTTTGCTTGTCCAAATATGTTGGGGAACAAAAGAAAAGCCTACAATTTATCCATGGAATATTATTTTTTCACATGACTGTATTAGAGGAGAATTCAAAGTCATTGGCAAAGACGCTTAATCTGGAGAGAATATAGACATTTTATCAAGACAACAACCCCAAAAATACAGACAAAATAACTCATTAAATAAGTTACTGATTTGTGTCTTCTTGTTCATGGTTACATAGGATTTTGTTCAGATGTATAGTACAACGTGTAAATTTTAAGTTGATATATGTACTGGACATATATTAAATAACAAAAACAAAAGTCGGAACAATTAATACTTATTTATTTCCCCTAATAGTAATTAGTAATTTATATATATTAAATATATATTATATATACACACACCTTGCTAGTTCACACAAATCATACTAGCATAAACTGGCTTTGTAATAAAATTCCTTGATGTCTGTCATGCATCACAAGTTGATGGCTCTATGTTGGGGCATTTGTGTACTTTAAATGCACCTGAATAAGTAAATCTCTGTCCACACTGAGAACACTGAATTGGCTTCTCAGCTATATGAATGCGCTGGTGTTGTTGGAGAGAATTCTGTTGGGAAAAACTTTTCCCACACACTGTGCAGCAATATGGCTTTTCTCCTGTGTGACTGCGCCAGTGTATTAGGAGGTTTGACCGTCGAATAAAACTCTTCCCACACTCTGAGCAGTGATACGGCTTCTCTCCTTTGTGAATGACCTGGTGTGCTTTCAGATACCTTTTGGTTATAAAGTTCTTCCCACACTGTGAGCAATGAAACGGCCGCTCTCCTGTGTGAACGCGCTGGTGTGTTTCCAGATCACGTTGTCGAATAAAACGTTTCCCACACTCTGAGCAGTGGTACGGTTTCTCTCCTGTGTGAATGTGCTGATGTTGCTGGAGAGTACTCTGTCGACCAAAACTCTTCCCACACTGTGAGCAGCAATATGGCTTCTCTCCCGTGTGAATGCACTGATGTGTTTGGAGATTGCTCTGTTGGGCAAAACTCTTTCCACACTGTGGGCAGGGATAGACTTCTTTCTGCACTTGATCAGATGTGTTACTGTTCAGACTACCAAAGATTGTTTGCTGAATACTGGAGCTGCTTGTAGGTGTCAAATTCTCATATTGCATCGCTCCTGATTTTGTCAGTGTTTTATATTGCTCATAGTGGCATCTTCTGATGTGTTTGTGGAGGTACATTTGAGATGCATAGTAACGTGAACACCAGGAGCAGGTGAAGACTTCATCGTTCATTTCTGGAGCAAAAAATTTGTATTAGAAAATGACTGTGGAATGGAATACAACCATTTGTAGGAAATCATGAGTGTAACAGTATTCATGAATTATTAATGATTAAAGTAAGTAGAAATCACTATATAACACTTCCGCTGAACTTGCACAGTGATTGACTTACAAAGTCATGTAGTGTGATACAGCAAGGAAAATAAACAAACACTATTTAGATGTCCTCTACTTATCTTTTTCATAGAGCTTAATGCTATGTATGAATAATACTATATTATAAAACAGCATACAGACATAAATAAAATGGGAATGAGAATATATTGTACATAAAAGTAAAAAAAAAATAATGTTTTTTTGATTCTCAGAGGGATACTGAGATAGGTTTAATTCCAAATTAATGATATGGAATTGGAATAATGCATAGGTTGATTGCAAAAGGCTGCTGCACTATTACAATCAAATACTGATGCTGAGCTCAACAGGTCTAACATCACTTTGGCCCACTGAGATAACTGCAGCCTTCTCCTTGGCAAGTCATCCTGCCCTTTATGGGGTGCTGAAGGAGAGGTGCTGAAGTTCTCCTACATCTAACATAGCTTCACAAACAGCTGGTAATGTGGCTAAGATTCCTCTAAGTCGAAACATAACTGTGGTCCAGGAGTAAAATCACCAGAGAACCTGCTGAGAAGCTGCAGAGTAATGCTAAATAGTGATATGTATTTGATAATATGATACACAATATGCACAGCACACAGAAATCCTTTGAGAGGTGGAGCAAAACAGTGACCCAACTCATATTTAGAGAGAAATAAGCCAGGAGTGGGAAAACAAGGAAATTCCTAAAAGGCCTCAGAGTTAAGTTACAGGTTAAGGATTTAGGGTTTTTTTTTTGATGTTTTTTTAAAGAGAGAGATGGTTGGGCCTATGTCAGTTAATGCTGGTGAGAGACTGCTGTGTCTAGGAAACACTGGCGCAGTCGAAATACACAGGTGTGAAAGGTAGAAGCTCCATCTGACAGAGGATTGAAGACACAGAAGGTGGAGAAGAAGACAAAGCCCTACTGAGAAAGATGGTCTGGGAATTCTTCCAAGAAAGAAACTGATCTCAGAAGAGGCAGGGAAGAACGGTGGAGTGGAGGACACTGGCCTCAGTTCAAAAGAGACTGAAAGGAACACTGGACAGGATGATACCATCCTGCATGCAGGTGCACCAGAGGATGCCTACATTATCAAAAGCCCCAATACAGCACATAGTGTCAGGTCATTCTGGGCAGTGGAAAACCACCCATACCCTTGTGAAGAATCAGGGGATGACTAAGCACTAGAACTCCCCCAAACAAGAGCCAAAGGAGGAAAAGCAACATGCTTGACTTGTGCTGTGTTTCTCCTTCACAGGGCCAACAGCAAACATGAGTCAGCCTACTGTGATACCAAAGCAAGGGCTTACTTCTGATTCTGTCAATAAACTTGAGTGATCGTGTGTGAGGGCAGCTTCAAAAGATTCCAGCTGCCTATAAACCCACAGCATGTGAACATTTAATCCCAACACACACTAATGAAACAATGGACATCATTAACCTGCTCATCCAACTCAAGATGTTGAACAACATGAGGTAGGCTCTGGGAAAAGCCTGGCAACTCCAGCCTCACTGTCCTAGCCCTAACGTGCAATCTGGGATGTGGCCCCCTGGAAGTGCAGTGGGCCAAATGCATGGTCATAGTCCTATGGGCCCACTTACAGTACAGAAGGATGGTAGACATGGCTACAGCCCCATTACCATATCAGAATCAATCCACTGAAGAGATTAGTGCTGAAATTTGGAAAGAATGGAAAGAATCCACATATAACGCAAAACAAGTCGGACCCGAGTACAGATCTGAAGATTCAACCTGGAAATCTGTATGAAAAGTAGTGCATTTTACACTGAGATTTAAAATTAACACACAAGAAGAGTCTCCTTTTTGCATTTTTTGTGGCTCAGTGTAGCTCCTACAATACCACGGATATGCGCTAAAAGGTGGCAGTGTGATGCAATTACACTACTAGAAAATGTGGACAGCTTCCGAAGGTGTCTTGCTGTCTGATCTGATCACATTCGTACTTCATTGTGTTTTCATGTAGTCTAATGCTGTTCAATTATGATCATCAAAAGATGTACCTTAAGGTCAATGGGATGTAGATGTAGAAACCATTTTCTCAACCATCTTCTCTACCTCAATCTTTTTATTTGTAATAAAATCCTCCATCCATCTTCAACCACTTACTCCTTTTCAGGGTCGCGGGGGAACCTGGAGCCTATCCCAGGGAGCATCGGGCACAAGGCACATAATCACACACGCATTCATACACTACAGGCACTTTGGACATGCCAATCAGCCTACCAATCAGCCTACCATACCTCCTGGGGGAGGAAACCGGAGTACCCAGAGGAAACCCCCGCAGCACGGGGAGAACATGCAAACTCCGCGCACACACAGAGCCGCAGGAATCGAACCCTGACCCACCCTGACCCTGGCGGTGTGAGGCGAACATGCTAACCACTAAGCCACCGTGCGCCCATTTGTAATAAGATGTGTTACTTAATGACAGTGTTACTTAACTGCAGACTGTAGTTGTACAGACGTAGCCTTCATCTTCAGACTCTTCCTCTTTTATGTGCTTTCTTTGAAATCCTTCGTTCTGTTGGTCCACGGGGGTAATTTGTCCCATGGTTGTTTCTTCATCTGAAATTCAATCATTTACATTTACATAATATTAATTTCAATTAAAATTTTAAGCACAAAAATGGACAATAATGTGGCCAAGGGAAAATTTTGGGAGAGATCCAGTCAATTATTAATTCTAAGAAGTATTATTGAGCTCCAGTTTGGACCTCAATATACCATGTTGTCTTACAGAGACTGATTTCATCTTCGGGTTCTTCCTTCTTTATGTGTTTCTGCTTGTCAACAGGTTTGATGTGTCCTACAGAGCTGGATGTCCCTCCACCTGAAAAATTATATTCAAATGCTGTCAATTAGTGTAAAAAATTACAAAACTTTAAATTAAATAAAATAAAAAAATACAGAACAGTGATGTTTTTGGTGGCTGGCTCAGTAACAAACTGTCCCCATGTTGAATAAAAATTATTATTCAGCATCAGACTGGACTGTAATGTGCCATGTCATCTTACAGAGGTAGTCTTCATCTGCAGGTTCTTCCTTCTTTACACGTTTCTGATGGTCCACAGGGGTGATTTCTCCCAAAGAGCTTGACGTCCCTCCATCTATTTCTGTCTGCACATCCCCCAAAAGCTAATGATCAAAGAGTAATAATATTTATTTAGCAAAGAAAGTCAAGTCTGATTTGCTTGGCCTGAACGACCACTTCACATAAAACAGAATGAATTTAGCAGCTACAAGTGATGACCAAAGTAAACGCATCGTCATACCTAGGGAAGGAAAAGCATTAACCCTCTTACCCCTAAGTTCCCACAGTATTATGTCCCATAACCCTATATTCCCCAGAGAAACAGCACGCCAACCCTGAGTTCCTGGGCCAAAATCAACATTTTAATTTTAACATTTTTAGGCCTTGAGACAACTTATAATAATGTATTTGTGTAATATTACTTTGAAAATGAAGCAGTTCAGTGTTTTTACTAAACTTAGATCACAATTCTTAACTAGAGAAATTACGAGAAAATGCTCGCTAAAATCCTTATACTAATTTAGAAGTACCATACGAGCATCAGCGTGGTCAATGCCTTTATAAATAATAAATAAATAAATGCATTTTAGCGCCAAAAGTCAAGTTTCTGGTGGTAATCAGACCAGCAGGTAGTGTTTTCACGGATGCACAGAAATGGTCCCGTTATGACTTCAGACCCCTGCAGTGTCAGTCGCACTGGTTGATGCTGAAGATGAAGACGGATCAGGGTCTGAATCAGGAGAGTTTGGGTCACTATCCGTTTCGGTTTCGGTTTCAACACCGCCTGAACTTTCACTGCAATCACTATCTAGAATCCTCGCTCTCGCCTGTGTGACTGTGTATGTTTTCTTTTTTTTTTCACTGTTTTAGATGTACCTGTGTTCACTGTAGGTGTAACTTTAGCTGGAACACGATTAGCTTTTTGCTTTGGCATTTTTAGTTAACTTCTACTATTACACCAATATTCATGCTTGGATCTTCATCGTAATGCCGGCGTAAAAACGTAATCACGTTGTGACGTCATCAACCTTACGGGTCAAAAAATAATAATTAAATAAGTAAGGAATTATAGCAGAGTAATGCCGGTACACCAGCCTTACGGGGATAACGTTTACACTGTAAAGCCGCTATATCGGCCTTACAGGGATTTGGCATAGACGACCAAGCCGGTATATCGTCCTTACGGGAATAGATCAAAGATGGGCAAGCCGGTTTTTCAGCCATACGGGGTAAGGGGTGGTTTTTTTTTTTTTTTTAAGTGAAATACATTAAAAAAGACACTTAACACTTTATATGATAACAATAAAAGCATCCTAGCCCCACAATTTTTACATCATCATCTACATTATTACCTAATTATCTATTCTAATATCAGTATACAACAAATGAAGAGTGTTTTCACAGACTCCTTCGGCTTTTGTTAGGAATTTAATAACTTGTCTAAAGCTCCCAGAGCCGTTGCTTCTCTATCTTTGAAACTTTTTCTAGTTGTATTAAACTCTGTCAATACTTTCATTTTGTCTTGGTTTCAGCATGCGACGATAGGAAAGAGTGAGCGCTTCCTGGAGTGTCTCTATGCTGAAGAAAAACTGAAAACTGAATCTTTACCAACATATACACTTGGGTGGGATATACAATATATTACTTTGGTTTATTTCTAGTGGTCATTTTATAGAAGGTAAAATACAGTATAATATTTCCAGAAACATTCACATGTATCTGTAAAAAATTACCGACAGATTCAGACAGGACTAAAATCCCAGATATACCCCACCTATGTAAAACTAATCCAGTCAGAATAGGGCATTATGCTACTTTACTTATTCAATCTTAACTGGGTGAGTCAGAACATGAAATCATGTAAATCTACACACACATAAGGCTAACCATTACCTGTGAGCAAGCAGGAGTGTGTAGAGAGTGTCTGAAAGAGCCCAGGTGGTCTTCTGCTGATTCCATTATAAATGGTTATGATTCTGAAAAAACAAATGCATATTATCAAGCCAGAAAGGTTGCTGCTTGCTTAAGGATTACTAAAAACAGTCTCTGTTCAGCAGAGGCTGAATAATGATTAAGAAGTGCACCAGATCCAGTCAATAAGGTGCACATAGTTCATGGAATAGCTTCCACCTCAGGCCATAAAAAGCCCATGTATTAGGAGCTCTTGTGGTCTGGAATGGTTTCTGTGCTGCTAAATATGCTTAGTTCATGATTCCTTCCAAGACTCCAGACCCACAAGCCAAAGGAACTCACCAAGCTGCTACAACCTCTGTTGTAAGCAGCAGCAGAAACCAAGGCCTTTCCCAGGTCTAGGACACCACTTCTGGGTGTAGACAGCCCGAGTGTGTACTTCATCTCAGCTGTTTATCTTTAGACAAAGACTGATGTTTAAATTCAACAAATGTGATACTGTATGTTAGCATTTTTTACAGAACTTCCCCACAACTTATAAACCTCACACACTTCAGACGAGACACATGTCACTCAAACATGAAATTAAAAGTGTTAACCTTTAGAAGGTTGTATTATTATGACAAATAAGAAACACCAAATGTTTACCTGATGCTAAATAAAAACAGCGCTCAATATTACATGCCTTATTTATTTATTTATTTATTTATTACAAGGCTTTTTAAAATTTTATTTACAAGACTGTTAAAGTGTAGTCAGTGGTGTACATAAAGATGTTACTTGATAAACTCAGAACCCAACTTTACTCATCAAAAAGTCAAATGGAAAGCTAAATTTATTTCATTTCTTTCATTAACTTTATGTGAATTATTCCTTTACATTACTAATTCAGTTTGTAATATTGGTTTTAAACCATTTGAGTTTGCGAGTTTCTGCATTTGGGTTTCTGAAACAAAAAGTATTTAAATGTACCACATTCAATAAACAAGCAATTATATAAAATATATATATATATATATCTTTGAAATGAATGACTGAATGAATGAATTTATACATAAGGAAGTAAATAAGTAGCCTCAAAAATAGTAGTTTCTCCTTATTTCTTTGGAGATTTACAGTCCAGAATTAATAAATACATTTAATATCAGATGAGATGAACGTTAGCTACTGCTAAACTAAGCAGTGTACGTTTTAACATTTTGTAAGGGGGAAAAACAAACCTTAAATCACAAATGAGTTTGCATGTACGTTGTTGACATTTAGCTTCACCACACGGGTTTTACTCAAACCAAATCCCGAAATATATTCAAACACAGACTCGAGATATTATTTTTAATCAAAGTCACAGTAAAATCCAGTCTAATGTTTGAACGTGAAGATGATTACCTCAGTGACAAACTGTTTACTCAGAGAAATGAAACTGGAGCTCGTCTTCTTCTGTGGTGAGTTTACAGCAGCAGCAGCAGCGTTAATGTTAACAGCGCCACCTGCTGGAGAATCCCGATAGTCACGAGTTCGTTACCAGGGAAACCAAACCTGAGCTGTATTCAAATGTGGTCTGGTGCTATGGTGTTTATGAAACGATTCCACATAAATGTCCATTTCTAAAAACAACGTCTAACCTTCAGCCTCAAATGTTGAACTCAAACAATTGACAGAGAATTTGTTTATTTGTTATACTCAGAGAAAAGCTAATTGAATGATAAAATTTTGTGAATTTTGTGCTTACACAGCTTGACCTATTGCCGAATTGGATGTATGCTTCTCATCTTGTCCCAAGTTGTTTTCACTTTATAGTCATTATATGAGATTTAAAAACATATATATTTACCCTGTTCAACTTAAAGCCATCAAAGAGCCAAACAGGCACACTGAGGTTGGTCACTGTTATCTTAGGCTAAGGTTATAAATTGATTAGTGTGTGTGTACTCATGCACTCCTATCAGTGGGATTAAAAGCTTGGTCCACTTGTTGGCAGATTTAAAGCCAAAACATTACTTCACCTTCACTGGAAAACTTCCTTTCTTTAATTACTTCATAATGACTTCCTGATTTTTATAGTACTTAAGGAATGCACACTACAGGTCAAAAGTTTGTGGACACTCGACTGAAACGTTTCTCATGATCTTAAAAACCTTTTGATCTGAAGGTGTATAATTAAATGTTTAAAATTTATGTTGTAGAAAAAAAAAATATTCGTGCCAACATGTTCATTTCTTTCATTAGAAAACTAATATTTTACTTACAAAAAAAAACATTTTTTTTTTAATGGATGACTTGCAGTGAAATATTATTATTCTAAAATGTGGAGCAAAAGAATAAAAATAAAGAATGAGTGCATCTAAACTTTTGACCGGTAGTGTATGTCCATCCATTTTCCATACTGCTTATCCTACACAAGGTTGTGGGGAGCCTAGAGCTTATCCCAGGGAACTCAGGACACCCTGGACAGGGTGCTAACGCATTGCAGGGCACAATCACACACCTATTCACACACCATGGACAATTTAGAAATGCCAATCAGTCTACAACGCATGTCTTTGGACTAAGGGAGGAAACTGGATTACCGTGAGGAAACCCGCAAAGCACAGGGAGAACATACAAGCTCTCTGTACACAATGCGGTTGTGGGATTCAAACCCCCAAGGGTGCGAGGCAAACATGCTAACCAGTAAGCCACCAGAAAACACGATCAACACAATTATAACGTGCGTCTTTAGAAAACACCAGGAGCAAAGGTAGTGTTCCGGACACAGATGGTGTATCAGGCAATTTAACTATTTGTGGTTTTATAGTTAGTACCCTTAAAGAGGTGCGTGATCTTATAATGTTATTGTATGGACACTTCCCATTCTAAGAACAGCATCTTTGTAATTTCACACTGTTATGGATATACATTTTAATATTTTAATTTACTGTAGGAGTTATAGATAATGGTGTTATTAGTATATCTGAAAACAAGCTGACTGGAGATTTTAATATATTTTTATGGGTTTACGTTGTTTTGTAATACCCCTGCATACACATTGATGGCTCTGATACCTGTACTTCTCATTTAAAAGTACTTAATCCACACCAGCTGAAAAGCCAATGCAACACTTGTGTTAAGTGATGTACAAACTCTATACACACCACACTACTCAGTTTGGGAGTGTAGATAGTCCATCAGCCTGTGGGGCTAGGCAAGGGTAAAGTGTGGTATTGGAAGCTTACAAGAAGTTTGGGCATGCAAAAAAATTTTTGCTATTAAAAAGAACAAAATATAAAAGTGCAAAATAGTGCATACAAGTGAGTACAGACTCCCTTCAAGTGCTGTATAGTTTGTTTAAACAGCAATTATATTAATTACAATACTTCATTTAGAGATCGTGCATTACAAACTGATAGCTCCATGTAGGTCCACTCTTGTATCTTCAGCTGTGAATAAATTAATTTCCGTCCACACCAAGCACTGAATCGGCTTCTCTGCCATGTGAACGCGCTGGTGTTTCTCGAGGGGACTCTTGTAACTAAAGCTCTTCCCACACTCTGAGCACTGATACGGCTTCTCTCCTGTGTGAATGCGCTGGTGTTTCTGGAGTTGATTCTCATGAATAAAATTCTTTCCACAGTGTGTACAGTGATGTGGCTTCTCTGCTGTGTGAATGCGCTGATGCCGTTGGAAATTACTCATGGTTGTAAAACGTTTCCCACACTCTGAGCAGTTATACGGTTTCTCTCCTGTGTGAATGCGCTGGTGTATCTGGAAATCACTCTTGTATATAAAACTTTTCCCACACTCTGAGCAGTGGTGTGGCTTCTCTCCGTTGTGAATGAGCTGGTGTGTTCGGAGACTACAGTTGTTTACAAAACTCTTCCCACACTGTGAGCAGCGGTACGGCTTCTCGCCATTGTGAATGCGCTGGTGTCGCTGAAGATTACTCTGCTGGGTAAAACACATCCCGCACTGTGAGCAGTAATATGGCTTCTCTCCGTTGTGAACACGTTGGTGACGCTGGAGATTACCCTGCTGGCCGAAACCCTTCCCACATTGTGAGCACTTATACGGCTTCCCTCCATTGTGAATGCGCTGGTGTCGTTGGAGATTACCGTGTTGGGCAAAACTCTTCCCACACTGTAAGCAGTGATGCAGCTTCTCTCCTGTGTGAGTGTGCTGGTGTGCTTTAAGAGTATTCTTCCCAATGAATGTCTTTCCACACTCTGAGCAGTTATAAGGCTTCTCTCCTGTGTGAATGCGTTGGTGGCGTTGGAGTTGGCTCTGTTGGGCAAAGTTCTTCCCACACTCGGAGCAGTGATGCAGCTTCTCTGCTGTGTGATTGCATTGATGCTGTCGGTGAGTACTCTGGTCAGTAAAACTCTTCCCACACTGTGAGCAGTGAAAGATACCTCCTTGCATTTCTCTATGAGTGATATGACAGTTGAGAATACCAGAGATTGTTTGCTGACTGTCTGAGTTTCCTGTAGGCATTGGTTTCTCATATTCCACCTTTCCTGATTTCATGAGTTTCATATAATCCTCATAGTGGCATCTTCTCATGTGTTTGTGGAGGTCACTCTGAGATATACAGACAAGTGGACACCACGAGCAGGTGAAGGCTTGTAACTGGGGGTTGTTCATTTCTAGAGTAGAAACTAAAAACTATCAGAACACAATTAATATAATATTTAATTTATTTAAAAGATGGCTCCATTGACTATGGATGATGAGAATGGAAAAATCATGGACGCCCCCTGAAAACCTGAGCAGAGAGATTATGTTAACAAAGTCACTCAATGTGATACCATAAAGATCACAAGAAACTGGACTCTCATAAAATGATGTTGATGTTAACTTTGGAAGCGCTATGAAGGTCACCAAAAATATGCTACAAAAGTGGAATACTGTGTTGGTAGATTAAAAGGATGTAACACAAATGTTCAACAGTCAAACACTCCTAATCAGTGCCCAGGATACATACATTCTCCAGGTAGCATAACAATAAGCTGGCATGCATGACAAGCCGGTGGACTGTCCACTAATGGGCCAGTATGTGTTAAGATTAGAGAGCCCATTGTGACCTTTGTAACAGAAGAACAGTTGTATTAAGGATTGGACGACCATAGGTCCATCTACGGGCATGCACTGGGCACAACAAAGAATGTTTTCTAGGTTGGCCTTCATGAAACATTGCAATGTGAAATGATTGGTTTAATAAATGGTGTTATAATGGCCTTGGGAAGAAACCCCAGTTTTAGCCACAAGGTCACTCCAAAGTAATTTGGCCACTAAAGTACAGAACAAGAGCTTAATGCCAAGGAATGAAGTTCCCCAATCTTTTTTCTGAGGTGATGACTAGGAAATGTGTTAGTGCTAGGGTTACTTAACCACAGACTGTTGTTCTACAGAAGTACTCTTCATCTTTAGACTCTTCAACTTTTATTTCCTTCTTAAGAACCTCCTCATTCTGTTCGTCCACATGGGTGACAGAGCTTGATGTTCCACCACCTAAAATTTCATAATTTATCTTTTAATTACTGGCATCTGAACAAAAGTTTGAGAAGTACAAAACTGAAGAATAATGGTGTGTGTGTGTGTGTGTGTTTTGGTGGGGCTGATCCCGTAAAAAATACACCCTAGATAATAGGTAAAATAAAAGTATGAGTGTATTATTGTGACTCAGACTTCACTCTTAACACCGTGTTGTCTTACAAAGATAATCTTCATCTTCAGGTTCCTCTTTTATTACATGCTTCTGTTGGTCTACAAGGGGGATATGTCCCACAAAGCTTGATGTTTCTCCACCTGAAATCCCATCAATTTAATCGAAATATTGTCATCTGAAATTAAATAAATGCACTACTATAGTACAAAACAGAAAAAAAAAAGTGAAATGGTAAGTTGTGACTATGCCCCGTCATCAGTTAAGTCTACTTCAGAGGCAAATTATTTTATTAAACCCCATACTGGACTATAATTCACCCTGCTGTCTTACTGAGGTAGTCTTTATCTTCATGTTCTTCTTTTTTCTGTTGGTCCACAGGAGTCATGCCCCCTAGAGAACTTGATGTCACTTCACCTGAAAGTCGATAATCTGAAATTAAACGCGACATGCAGAACACAAAAATTATGATCCATGCCAGTGATCTGGACACAGTGCACTTTTCTCAGCATCAGACTGAACTATTATATACCGTGCTGTGTTGACTTACAGAGGTAGTCTTCATCTTCAGGTTCTTCCTTTTTTACTTGTTCATAATGGTCCCCAAGGATGATGTCTCCCAGAGAGCTCAATGCGCCTCCACTTAAAGCTGTACAAGTTTCTTTCTGCACATCCCCGTGAGGCTAATGACCAAACAGTAATAATATTTATGTAGCAAAGAAATACACAGTTTATCCTGAGGACGTAATCACACATCTTATCCCCACACTGCAAAATTGGCATCTACTCTACCATTTACTTAAGCTCATCTGTTCGCTAGCAGTGGGAAAACGGAAAACAAAAAAAGATGTTTTAATAGCTAATTCATATCAGTTTACAACACTGTAATGGGGTTCACACAGGGTGCTTTATTTTTAATCAAATTCCTTACAATTAATATCAGTTGCTTTTCACTTGACATTTCCATTAACTTGATTAGTTTCACATTGTAAATACTTACTAGTTTTAACATATTAAAGCTTTCTATATCATGAATAAAATTAAAAAGGTATGTAGTCTTACATTGCCTACACATCTGTACTCAAGGATAGATAGGATAGATAGGTATTAGCTATCTGGCTTATATAATAGATCATGAGTAGTTTGGGATGGGTTACATGCCTAGCTTGATGCCTGGATCGCCGAACTAGTGAGCTCATCAAATGAAGCACTAAACCCAACTGAATGCTGGTGCAGGAATAACAATTTAGTGAAAACATATGGTACTGTCATGTGTGGTATTCACTGGCAATATGGTGGTTTAGTGCTAGCAATTATTTAAAAATGCATCCTTCTTTTGGGGAGCTGATCAATGCGTTATTACTAGCACGGGGACACCTCTCTGTTTGGTCTCTAAATCTGTTCTCTGATTTAAACTGGATGGTTTTTGCTTGTTTTAAGCACTTATTGTTCCAATATTTAGTTATCAAAAGTCAAGACTCTTATAATTACCTGTGAATCAACAGGAAGAAGAGTATTTGAAGTTTTTCTGAAAGAGCATGGTCGGGTCTCGGCTGAGTCCATTATAAGAATATGGAAGAAAGAGGCCAAAAGTCTTAATAAACCGAACTCCAGAATTTTCTGTAAACGAATACAATTCAAACAAATACAAGCTTCAATTTAGAAAGAATAAGGGAGAAGCATTATTTCAGTCACACAAAATGGCAGTTCAGGCTCAACTGATAAAAGCATCCATAAAAAAGGTTCTGCTACTATATTTATGGCAGTAGTAGCAGCTCAGTGGTTAAGATGTTGGATTACTGCTCAGAAGGTTCTGAGTTCAAATCCCATCACTGCCAAGCGTCCACTGTTGGGCCCTTGAGCAAGGCCCTTAACCCTCAACTGCTCAGATGTATAAATGAGATAACTGTAACTCGCCCTGGATAAGAGCATCTGCCAAATACCATAAAAAGTCAAATTTATGAATCCAAAAACATTTCAATCCCCACTTTCTGAAATAAATATGTGCACTAGTGCTAACAAGTGAAGGCTGGCACTGATCATGATGACAATAAATGTGTGAATATCATTTAAATATTTTATCTTCATCAAAAACATTTTATAGTGAGTGAAGTCCAAACAACGGAGCAAAACTTTTCCCAGATAAAATGTGGAAAGAGAGCTTAGGCGATTTAACATTTTCAGGCGATAAAATAAAAAGTTCTTCATGAAGGGACTTTTTGAAGGTTCCAGGAGTGTGGAGTGATGGTATGTACAGGTGTCTGTATATAATAGTATGAGGCATTCAGATTATGTCCACTTGGCCTGTATGCATTCTCATTTCCAAGCACACATGGGTTAAAAGTCAAATTCAGAAATTTATTTCCCCATTGTGTCACTGAGTCTCTTGATTGTTCCTCATTTTCATGCTTCATGTGAATAAGATGATATATATATATATATATATATATATATATATATATATATATATATATATATATATATATAGGGAGGGAAAAAAGTATTTGATCCCCTGCTGATTTTGTACGTTTGCCCACTGACAAAGAAATGATCAGTCTATAATTTTAATGGTAGATTTATCTCATATATATATATATATATATATATATATATATATATATATATATATATATATCTATTATATACTTGTTAAATACTTACCTCAAGTATTAAAAGTAGAACGTGGTGAAAAACTCAAATCCAGAAACAGTAAGTTTGTACTTTAAATGATAAATCTATCAAATCCGTTACAGTAAAGCCTTGTCAGATCTGAACTTGGATGTGATTAGGTCAGTCAGAAAACTCAGCTTTTGGCACCAGGAAATAAAAACTGCAGCTCGTCTTCTTCTGTGGTGCGTTTACGGTGGCGTTCATGTTTACAGCGCCTCCTGCTGGAGAATGTCCACAGAGGTTCCGTTTGCAGTCAGTGCAAGTCAAGATGTGCCAAACTGCTTACCAAAAAAAATATTGAATGCTGTGATAAAATCTAAAGGTTCTTATGCAACCAAGCTATTGTGCATTTTTTATTTTTCCCCTAAAATGATTCTTATTGATTTTCATATTAATTTATATACGTTTGCGCTTATGTCTATACATATTTATAAATCTTGTATATACTCTTTATATATATATTTCCCTGTATTGTTCTCTTTACTATCTCTTTTTTTCTTCACCTGTCTTGATGCTGCTGTGATGCTGCTAATTTCTCTGTCTGGGGATTAAAAACTATTATCTTATCTTATAAGAATGGCATTATATTTCATCTCCCATGATAAGGTGTTTGTGACTGGCCATTCCCAAGCAGAGGATCAGGTGATATATTTTTTTCTAATATTCAACTGTCCAGTTTGGGTGAGCCTGTGCCCATGATACTCTTACTCTTGGCTGACTGGAGTGGAACCCAATGTGGTCTTCTGCTGTTATAACCCTGTTGTATTCTATCTAGTTTTATAAACTGTCATAATAAACTAATGCTAATTAAATCAAATTTATCAGTTACAAACAATAATCACTTTTATTGTTGTTGTTTTTTTAATTTATCGCAAACATTCAGCAACAAAATAACTTTATACTAACTCTGCTTTATAACTTTAAATTAATAGAAACTAGCTTTTCTACAGAAAAAAGTACATTTATAAACCTGTATTTCCATACATGGAGAAATCTCGAATAAGATCCTCTTCCTTTATTCACAATGATTGTGAATCATTTAAATTTTAAACAAACAAACATTTAGACACCAATTAATCAGTAAAAAACAACAACTATCAATGAACACTGAGCATATAATAAATAATAATAATAATACTTTATAGAGGTTGCACGGTGGCTTAGTGGTTAGCACGTTCGCCTCACACCTCCAGGGTCAGGGTTCGATTCCCATGGCTCTGTGTGTGTGGAGTTTGCATGTTCTCACCTCCGGGTACTCTGGTTTCCTCCCCCAGTCCAAAGACATGCATGGTAGGCTGATTGGAGTGTCTAAAGTGTCCGTAGTGTGTGAATGTGTGTGTGATTGTGTGCCCTGCCTTGTGCCCAATGCTCCCTGGGATAGGCTCCAGGTTCCCCCGTGACCCTGAAAAGGAGTAAGCGGTTGAAGGTGGATGGATGGAATACTTTATACACATGTACCATTTATCTCCTCTTTCAAGGTGTATTAACTACACAAAAATAAACTGCAGCTCTAACTCACAACAGCTGTAACTGTTGTGAGCTTACAGCAGAGTTAATATTCACAGTGCCACCAGCTGGAACATTCTGTTACTCACGACACCATTAACTGCATCAGTATACAGTTCGGATCTTCAGCATGGCTCACTCACAGTGTATCTCTCTCATACGTCATACACTTATGAGTTATAAGTGTATGACGTATGAGAGAGATACACTGTCCTGGTTCCTCTGGATCATTTACACCATTCAATTCTTGGCCTAGAACATCCTAGACAGACATTTAATGTTTGGTAAAATACTAATAGTGTTATCTATTAATGTTAGCTGCTGACCTTAACATTTTTTTAAAAATGATTACATCTTGGTAGAAAAAATAGGAAAGCTTAGCTATTGTAGCTTCAGTACACTGGTGAGAGTAAGCATGGGAAAATACCATTTTTGAGGTTTGCTCGGTAAAGCCAAGGCAGACGTTCTCCATAAGTATCTGCCTAAGAGGAACTACACTCCACAGAGATCATTCATTCTCACATACAGACAGCTTTAACGGGTGAAAATGGCAACATGAAATCTCTGGGAGCAACATCTGCTTTAAGCCACGAGACACCTTCAGTGGAGTTAGCGTTAGTGAAACATAATAAACAAGTAATTTCTGTGCATACGACAAAATTGTATCCCTTTCTCGCACCTGATCGAGAAAAAAAATCCCCTGCACACTGAAATCAAAAAAGCCTTGAAAGCTGAAGTAGTGGCAATTTGAAAAAACAACACACTGGTAATCTGCATAAGCTCCAGTTCATGGACTCAGCCAATGTTCTGTGTATGAGAGCACATGTTATTTTAAAAAGTGAACATGAAGTGAAGTTCAAAATGAAAAAATAAATTCAGTCTATATCTTCAAACAATAATTTACATTCACATTTATGGCATTTGGCAGATACCCTTATCCAGAGCAATGCTCAGAAATGCTTTGCAGCAAAACATCCGCACGCTAGGTCAAAGTCACTCTTAAGCAAATTTAGTTTCAGATTTTGGATTATTGTTCTTCTTTCCTCTGCTCCCGTTAGGGGTCACCACAGCGTTTCATTGGTCCGCATATTTGATTTGGCACAGGTTTTACGTGAGATGCCCTTTCTGACGCAAACCTCCCATTTAATCCGTGCTTAGGACCGGCACCGAGTGCAACCCCCAGTGGCTGGGTTCGCTGAGTGAACATGGGATCCTTATCCACTAGACCACCAAGGAAGTCAGTTTAGATGACTCTTTGCAAAACCACAAAATTCAATATCAATTCAATTTCAGATGGGATGGTACAAATTCAAAATATCAACATTCAAATGCAGATTTTTTGCATTTAAATTAAAATTTCAAATGGCATGATCATAACTTCATAGGTCTGTCCTGTGTGAATGGCCTGGTGTGCTTTCAGAGTACTCTGTCGAGTAAAACTCTTCCCACACTGTGAGCAGTGATAGGGCTTCTCTCCTGTGTGAATGATCTGGTGTGTTTGGAGATCACTTTGTTGAATAAAACTCTTCCCACAGTCTGAACAGTGATACGGCTTCTCTCCTGTATGAACTCGTTGGTGTCGTTGGAGACTACTGTGATGGGCAAAACTCATTCCACACTGTGAGCAGTGATGTGGCTTTTCTCCTGTGTGAATGAACTGGTGAGCTTTGAAAGTACTCTGCCGATTAAAGCTCTTCCCACACTGTAAGCACTGATACGGCCTCTCTCCGGTGTGAATGCGTTGGTGTGTTTGGAGATCACTTTGTTGAATAAAACTCTTCCCACACTGTGAGCAGTGATACGGCCTCTCTCCTGTATGGATGCGCTGATGTGTCTGGAGGTGACTCTGTTGCTTAAAACGCTTCCCACACTGTGAGCAGTGAAATGGCTTTTCTCCATTATGAATGCGCTGATGTCTTTGGAGATTACTGTGTTGGGCGAAACTCTTCCCACACTCTGAGCAGTGATGTGGCCTCTCTCCTGTGTGACTGCGCAGGTGTATTTGGAGATCACTCTGTCGAACAAATCTCTTCCCACACTCTGAGCAGCGATGTGGTTTCTCTCCTGTGTGAATGCGCTGGTGTCTTCTGAGATTTTTCTGGTCAGTAAAACTCTTCCCACACTGCAAGCACTGATAGACTTCTTTCTGCATTTGCAGAGTACCAGAGATTGTTTGCTGAAAACTGGAGCTTCTTGGCGGCATAAGATTCTCAAACATTATCTCTCCTGATTTTATTAGTCTCTCATATTCATTGGAGTGGCAACTTGTGATATGTTTCTGGAGGTTAATTTGAGACGTATAGGAAAGGGAACAGCAGAAGCAGGAGAGGACATGTAACTGGGCATCATCATTTTCTGGAGAAGAAAATAAAAGGTATTAGAAACTCACTGTGTAATGGAGGGGGTAGGAGTCTTTAAGCTCTCTGATTCACAAGATCAAACAGCCAACACAAGCAAAAAGCCTTCACGTAGGACTCTGATGGATCCCCAGGCAGAACAGATTTCCCTTGCCCCAGGGCACTGCTAGTGCTAATTCAGCATTGAGCAGATGGCCTATGGCCCTGTTCACACCTGGCTTTAACATGCATCCTGGTTAGATGGATCATAAGTGGAGAGTGGTAAGTGCAGTACTTCATCTGTCTGTGGTTTAAATGTTAAGGCTGATTTTTGTATACTACTGAGCAGTAGTGTATATATATATATATATATATATATATATATATATATATATATATATATATATATATATATATATATATATATATATATATATATATATATTAGGCAGCAAATGAACAATCGGTTCTCAAAGATGATGTACTAGAAGCAGGAAAAATGGGGCAAACATAAGGATCTGAGCATCTTCAACACAGCAGGTCTTGTGGAGTGTTCCCAGTATGCAGTGGTTAGTACCTACCAAATGTGGTCCAAGGAAGGATAACCGGTGAACCAGTGAAAGGGTCATGAGCTCCCAAGACCCATTGATGTGCGTGGGGAGCAAAAGGTAGCCCGTCTACTCCGATCCCACAGAAGAGCTACTGAACTGCTGAAAAAGTTCATGCTGGCTCTGACAGAAAGGAGTCAGAACACACAGTGCATCACAGATTGCTGTGTATGGAGCTGCGTAACCGCAGACCAGTCAGCATGCCCATGCTGACCCCTGTCCACCTCCGAAAACTCCTACAATGGGCAAGTGAGCATCAGAACTGGACCTTGGACCAATGGAAGAAGGTGGCCTGGTCTGATGAATCATGTGCACAGCCGTGTGCACGTGTGTCACTTACCTGGGGAAGAGATGGCACCAGGATGCACAATGGGAAGAAGGCAAGCCAGCAAAGGCACTGTGATGCTCTGGGCAGTGTTCTGCTGGGAAACCTTGGATTCTGGCATTCATGTGGATGCTACTTTTTTAAACTCTATGGATAGCAGTTCCAGAGCTGTTGAACATCACTGAAAGGGCAAACCTAATCATTCAAGCTACACTGCTGCCTGAGCCTGAACTGGATGACCACATCTGTGTTGAAATAATTAATCTGAAGGAAAAGCAGAAACCATATATATATAAAATAGTTTTTCACATGAATGCTGTAATGATGCAATTGCCTACCAATGTTTTTATAACTTTGAAATGAGTATGCATGCCCATAGATTTTTTTATTATTTACTGATTATTGTTATTATTATTTTATCCTACTTTCTAGCCTCTTGCTTGGAAGTCCTGGCCCCCAAATGGGCCACTTACCATGAAAGTTGCACCCTAGCAATCCACTACAGAACCAACAGAAGGACATGGTAAATATAGCTAAGAACATTGTGTGGTGTAGTGAATAAATCAGATAGTCCCGCAATTTGTGTGCCAAACATATGGCCCAGAGGTTTGAATAGATATGACAACAGACAGAGCAACAACCAAAAACATTCACCTCGCCTCTTCCTAAATACGTTTTCTTTATAATGAAATGTATAAGAATAGCTAGCGCAGAATGAGTGTTACAGTGTCAGTGATACTTAACCCAAGACTGTCGTTGTACAGATGTAGTCTTCATCTTTAGATTCTTCCTCTTTTACATGCAAGCTCTGAAATCCTCTCTGCTGGTCTACATTTTCAACAGAGCCTGATGTGTCTCCACCTGAAAGTCCACCAATTACATTTAAATAATTCCACCTAAAGTAAACCTTTGAGGAACAGAGGGGGAATGGGGGAACAAATATAGCATTTTAAATATAGATATAATAATAAATAAAATATAGCCTGGACCCAAATATATCCTGTTGTCTTACAGAGATAGTCTTCATCCTCAGGTTCTTCCTTTTTTATATATATCTGTTCATCCATAGGTGTGATGTATCCCACAAGGTCTGGCGTTGCTTCACCTGAAAATTTATGAATTGAACTTAAAACAAACAAAACACAAACTGGGTACAAGTCTGTGATGTGGGGCTGGTTTGCTGTACCTAGGTTTGAATGAGTTTGTGAACATGTGTGTACATAGTGTTCCTGGGATAGGCTTCAAAGCCATCATAAGGATGATAAGCAGTTGTGACCAGAATAAGCAGTAAGTGACAATGGGCTGTAATATGTCCTTTTGACTTACAGACAAAGCCTTCATCCTCAGGTTCATCCTTTTTTACATGGTTCTGTTGGTCCATGGGGTTGATGTGTCCCACAAAGCCTGATGTCCCTCCACCTGAATCTGTAAAAGTTTCTGTCTGTACATCCCTACAAAGCTAATGACAAATGAGTAATAATTAATTAAAGCTGCACGCAGCATTTTCGGGGGCCAAGCACCCAGGCTCAGTGAGCCACACATTCACAGACATGCTACAATTGTTGCATAAGCAATCACAGAAAAGAAAAGCCATAACTATAGGCAAAGGGATTCAAGGATGATTTGTAGTTTCATGAATTTGCCAGTCTGTTATCGGAGAATGGTTTTGAATATCAGAGTTCCTTTGACAATTTTTGTTTAAACAGGTCTCAAGATTATGTGGACCAAACTTGGTGAAGATTGGTGAAAAATTTGGAGTAGCAAAAATGGCACTTAGATGGAAGCATTTTCAGCATGTTACTGTAACTTTTGACCAGTAAATGGAGCCGTCACAAAATTTGCTGCCTAGCCTCAGGTCATGGTCCTGAGAATGCCTACCAAGTTGTGTGTCAGTGCGCAAAGTCTTTGCTGAGATACAGCCTCAATTCCAGTTTGGTGGCTTCTCTGTCAGATTCATTGGCCCATTAAGGAGAAATGATTTGGAATTTGTGTGAGGCTTACTCTGAAGATGACATGTGCCAAATTTAATGATGATTGGACAAAATTTGCAGGAGAAGTAGCGAAAAACATTTCTTAACAAAATCCAAGATGGTAGAAAATCTAATTAGCTGGAAATTGATGGCATAGGGTGCATTGACACACGATTCAAAAGTTATGACCATAAATGTAATTACAAATTAGGCCCAAATTTGGTTAGAATGTTCCTTAGACCCTCCCCAATCAGTGTTCCAAATTTCACAACTTTTTACCAGACGGTTCTATGGGGTACCCTAGTCAGAAGAAGAAGAAGGAGGAGGAGAAGAAGAGGAAAAGGTAGAAAACAATAGGGTGACTACACAACTTCGGTGCTTGGCCACGTAATAAGAAAACATAGAGTAATAATAAGGTGCCTACGCACTTTCTGTGCTTGGCCCCATAATTAGCAAAGGAAGTCAACACTACTTATTGAACATACTGTCTGAGGAGTCAAGAATAACTTTGTTTTGCTTGATTAGAAGGATAACATGCAAGCTACCAGAGACAGAAACTGATTAACAAAACAACAATCACAAAACTTACTTATTAAACATTAAAACCAACTCATGCCCATATCCCAAAGAGCTGTTTTTATATTGCATCAATCCATTACTGTAGCAGTTACAACAGTGCTGAAATTACACTTGGGGGTGGGGGGTGGGTGGGGTGGCAGATGATTATCTTTAATTTTCAAAAATGCCTATGTTATGCTTCAGAGAAGTGTCAAAAATGACTTTGTAAGTATTGTTACATATCTGATGAATGGCATTGATGTTTAGACCTTCAGGAGCTCTTGTTCACACCGACTGTAAAATATCGGCATTGCATGTGCTGTTTTAAAAATTAAAATTCATAAAAATGCTAAGAACGTTGAAGTGTTTTGTCCAAAGGACCCATAGCCAAAGTTTTTTTATTTTTCTGTCTTTTGTAAATACAAAATTTGTTATAATAAACAAATACACTGTGGCACTTGCTTCTGTTTCATTTAACAAAACTCCGGTAACTTTGCATTTTAAATCTATCGATCCACGAAAACATCCAACAACCGCTGACGGATCTATGGTTCAATTTTTAAAGCGGTGACGCTGGTGCTTTTAAGGAGCTGTGCAAGAATGTCACACCATCTACAGTACTCTGGAGAGACAAGCTTTCAGAGTTTTGTTTCTTTTATTTCACTTGTATTTATCCTAAACATTTTAAGAAGAGAAATATACTGTTAATAATAATAAGAGAAGTCAATTATCATTTTGTGGCCAAACCAAACGAAACCTCAGATTCCTTTCGAAGGGGGGATCAGACTCCCAGCCCTGTAACTCCAACCCTGTCCTCCAACAATCAGTTGTTCAAAGCTTTAGAAATCAGACAGATCAGACATTTACACACATATGACTAACTGTTACCTGAGAGCTAGCAGGAGCAGGGGTGTATGGAGGTTTTCTGAAAGAGCATGCTCGGACCTCTGCTGATTCCATTATAAGGTTTGGGTCTTAAAGGTCGTAATTCTAGAAAAGGAGCTCAAATCATAAGTCATAATCATAAAACTCCAGAATTAACAGTATACTAATACACTTCATACAAATGATGGTTTCATTCATCATGTCATCACATCCTTTATTAATATAAAATATTCAGATAATATCTATTAATTAAAACTCAGAGCGTTGTAAAGTTTAAAATAAATTAAACTTATATGACAATCATCTAAAACCTAGTTTACAAAAGGGACTGTGTTTATGGTTTACCCAGCTACACCAGTTTTTACTAAGACCGAATCCCAAATCTCTCCTCTTTCTCTAGGTAGTGCACTACACAGGGTGAATACGCCACTGTATCATTCTCTATGTAGTGCACTTGGAGGGAAGTAGGGAGTCATTTGGGATTCAACCGCTAACTGTTAGCGGATAAGCTCAGCTAGTTTTACTTACCTCAGGCATCAAAGGAGAACGTAGTAAACATCCTGAAATACTGATAATGGATAAAATCTGTTAGTGTAAAACTCACTCAGGAAGATTTTCACGCTGAAGATGATGACTTCTGTGTGAAAACAAAACAAAACAAAACAAAACAAAACAAAAATAACCCTACAGCTCCTCTTCATCTGTAGTGAGTTTAAGGTGGAGTTAATGTTAAAGCGCCCCCTGCTGGAGCATTATGTTAATCACATCACAACATATACTGGCTGTTACATCCCGCGTTTATCAAACCCAAGTTTTCATCTTGCTGCTCTGGTTATCTTTATTTAATCTTTTTTTTTTTAATGGTCTAGTAAATAGAACTTCTATAGTGGCAGGTTGTATAAATGGGTTAGCAAGGCTAGGTGATTTCACTGCAGTTTCTATCTTTTCTGACGGTTTTGAATAGCTCTAAATAAACCAAATAATCCTCATCATTACAGGATGAAGTTGAGGAAACCATCTCAGCTGCCTCAGTGAGGGATGATACCGGGATGCCTACGGAGGCATATCTTGAAATTAAAGAATGGCATTTGATTTAATCGTCGATGATACGGTTCTTGTGACTGTCCTGTAACAGAGAACAACTGGTCATTTCCAAGCAGGGAGGAGAGTCCATCCACCTCCAAAGCTCAGCTTGGAACAGTAACGACATATTCATACAGTACTTACCCTAAGGCCATGTGACCTAAATGTATTTAGAAAAATAAATGCTATTTATTTGAGCATAAATTGCTATTCCGATCTCTTTCAAGCTGCCTGTAAAGGAGCTGTACAAGTTCCATCTGGAGCTACAAATTTAAAAGTGTGACCTTCAGGTGGACCATGTTAAGCTCCAAATCAAGAAGACAAGGCTAGAAATTGAGTTACCAGAGTATAAATTAAAGTATATGTTCTGTGAGAAAAATGTATGAATTTTTGAATAATGACAAGGAAATAAAAGCTATTTGCCTTTTGTAATTTTTATTTACAGAAGTCATGAAACCAAACGGAAATTAATTTGTTGCAGGTTGTACCCACTGTCTGCTAGAAGAAAGCCATCAAATAGTCCTGTAATCACATGGAAAGGTTAAGTGGACCGTAAAATGATGTAACCTTACACAAGAATGAGAACCATAGTCCTATCAAAAGTGTCATATTGACCTACCATGTTCATTTTCTTATACAGTATAGACTCGTGAAAAATCCATGAATCACAGACAGTGCCTCAATGTTTGTGATTATATGAGTAGCATCACATTATCTTAATGGCAGAGGAGAACAGCGAGTTGCAGTATATTATTAGATGATTGTTTTAATTGGAGGTTACTGTTATCATTACCTGTACATTAATGTTATGGAAGGATTTTCTGAAGGTGCTGTAATTGGGAATGTGAAGTCTATCTATGTAACCAATCATCCTTGAAAATACTGAAATATCAAATGGTATGGAAGTACTTACTCACATTGGTTTTCTCCTGTTCTGACCTGTGATTCTGCGGGATTCTTTTTTGATGTCCATTACAGGTTTGTGCCCAGGGAACACCACGAAAATGTGTGCGTAGCGTTTTAGTGCTAGGCATACTTTTCTGAAGGACAGACATACACTTGTTTTGCCAATATGTTCAGTGTGTCCTACGTTATACAGAAAACAAAGCGTGGCAAAAACAACCCCCAGAGACCGAAGAATGTAATGTGTGAAATATATTCAAAATGTGTGTCTGAATAATGTTGTATAAGTAGGTAATCGACTGCAAAGAAATATTAATGTTCACAGAAATATTCATTGCGAAGTGACAGAATGTCTAATTGAGGTCTAATCAAAAAAATTCCAGACGTAAAGCTCTGCACATAATTTGAGCTTTGATGTCCACTGGATGTCCTCTGAGGAAAGGACACACACCATGTTCACATGAATGTTGTTGGTGTAACTAATTAAGTTTAGGGTGAAATAAACCTGTCATGAAGCTGGTTTGCTTCAGAGCATATATTGCCATAATAACTGCCCCTGAATGGATAATCGAATACAATGTAAAGTAAACTAAGGGCAGCTTAATCAAGGTGTTTCAGAAGGTCACACATCACAAGCTGATGGCTCAGTTTTGAAGCCCTTGTCTATTTAAACTGCAACTGAATAAGTAAATCTCTATCCACATGTTTCTATGCGGCTTCCCTGCTATTTGGATGTGCTGGTGTTGCATGATTTTACACTGTCGAGTAAAATTCAGTGCCGTTTTCTCCACTGTGGATACGTTGGTGTCGATGGAGAGTACCATTCTGGGCAAAACACTTCCCACACTCCGAGCAGTGATACGGCTTTTCTCCATTGTGAATGCGCTGATGTCTTTGGAGAGTGCCATGTTGGGCAAAACACTTACCACACTCGGAGCAGTGATAAGGCTTCAAACCTGTGTGAATGCGCTGGTGTTGTTCGAGAACACTCCGTCGAGAATAACTCTTCCCACACTCTGAGCAGTGATGGGGCTTCTCTCCCGTGTGAATGCGCTGGTGTATTAGGAGATCACTCTGTCGCATAAAATCCTTCCCACACTCGGAGCAGTGATACGGCTTCTCTCCTGTGTGAATGCGAAGGTGTATTTGAAGAGCACTTTGTCGAACAAAACTTTTCCCACACTCTGAGCAGTGATACGGCCTTTCTCCATTGTGAATGCGTTGATGTTGTTGGAGGCTACCATGTTGGGCAAAAGTCTTCCCGCACTCGGAGCAGTGATACGGCTTCTCGCCAGTGTGAATGCGCTGGTGTTGTTCGAGAACACTCTGTCGAGAATAACTCTTCCCGCACTCTGAGCACTGATACGGTTTCTCGCCGGTGTGAATGCGCTGGTGTTGTTCGAGAAAACACTGTCGAGAAAAACTCTTCCCGCACTCTGTGCAATGATGTGGCTTCTCACATGTGTGAATGTACTGATGTCGTCTGAGATTATTTTGGTCAGTGAAACTCTTCCCACACTGTGAGCAGGGATGCATTTCTTGTAACGGGACATCATTCATTTCTGGAGCAGAAAATGAAAGGTATTAAAAACTTTCCTAAAAAGGTTCCTAAAAACTGTTTTTAGGAAAACACCATGAATGAAATATAGGCTCTATAAATTATGGATCATTTGTGGTGAAAAAAAATCACTTCTGGTGAACAGCAGCAGTGTGTTACTACTCTTCTTATCTGATAGTCATCCTCCAGTTAATTATTTCAGACATTTTAAGAGATCCCAACAGAGTATAACAGAAATATTATGAAATACCACACCTTCATTCTATTCAGGCAGGTGACCATGGTGGTAAAAGGTTGCACTTTTTTTTTAACTTACATTTAAAAAACCATCCTATGTTCACTTATACCTTCTGTCACTTTGTAGCCTGACAGGGACTCTATATTAGTCTACATTTTGGTCATTGCTTAGATGAAATAAATGTGGTTGCTACAGGTTGGTGAGTACATTAGCTCTTCTATACCACACATGATCCTGAGCACCACCCTGCCCTTTTCTGAAATGTGAACACCCCCTCAAAATGTTATAAACCAGAACATCACTGCCTCCCAGTGCCTGCTGCAACAAGCTGAAATGAACTCTGATGAACAGAGAAAAACGGAACAACATCGCCAAGTGCGGTCTGAAATGGCAAATCACAGTGGACCAGAATAAGCAGAACTATAGTTTGAAATTTCTGTATTGTCCAGTGAAATTCAACATTTATGGTAATATGTTTATCAGACTGATATGGCTATAATGAAATGGGCCACTACCGAAGTAGTTTGAAAAAAGTTCTCAGTGAGAGCCTGCAAACCCCTCAACTGAGCTCACAAGAGACTGCATGTCAGCAAATGTTGTGCAGTCGTGGCAACACCTTTAAAAAACCCAGATGAGTACTGACAATGACCATAGCAGGTGCTATAATCGTGGAAAACACGGTCATGATCCTAGACTTCCTGGCTGAGAATGGCCACAAAACTTGTCTATCAAAGGCACAACTGTCGAAGAGAGAAGGAATCAATCCAAAAGGAAAATGAGAGACGACTGCCAATCAAACAGAGGCGAAGATTCATGAAGCAATACCTCCCACCATGAACCAAGAGTTACAATCCAAAAGTCCCGTGACATCAGGAGTAAAAATTACATCTACAGCAGGACCACTAGAAGGTCATGATGTTGCAGCTAAGAACAGTGTGTGGTGTTTCAAAAATAATATGAAATGGGATTAAATCAGCTGGTCCATCCGTATGTGTGCAAAATATGTGGCCAAGAGGATTAAGTAGATTTAAGGGCCACCCAAAATCTTTCTCTTCCTAGATCATTTTTCTTTTTTAACAAATTGTATAAAAACCTTTTAAATGAGTGTACAGTATCAGTGTTACCCCACACTGTCGTTGTACAGATGTAGTCTTCATCTTTTACATGCAGGCTTTTAAATCCTCCTCTCTGTTGGTCTACGTTTTCCACAGAACTTGATGTCCCACCACCTGAAATTCAATTATTTACATTTAAATACGTTCATCTGAAGGTAACTGAGAACAAATGGGGGGTTTGAGGGACTGGTCCAGCTTAGTTAAAGCCTAGTTAAAACTTGAGCTACAGTCTGGACCCTAACACACCCTGTTGTCTTACAGAGGTAGTCTTCATCTTCAGGTTCTTCCTGTTTTATATATTTCTGTTCATCCACAGGTGTGATGTTTTCCACAGAGTTTGATGTCACTTCACCTGAAATTTCAATAATTTAATCAGAATAGAAATGAAAAATGAGCATCAGAATAGGCTGGATTGTGTCTTTTTCACTTACAGACATAGCTTTCAGCTTCAGGCTCTTCCTTTTTTATATATTTCTGCTGGTCCATGGGGTTGATGTGTCCCACAGAGCCTGATGTCCCTCCAACTGAATCTGTATGCGCTTCTGTTCGCACATCTCCACAAAGCTAATGACCAGCGAGGAGTAATAATTATTTAGCAAGAAAGACAACACTATTTATATACTGTCTGAGGAGGTGATAATACTATTGGTTTGCTTGATTATCAGGATCACATGCATGTTACCATGGACAGAAGTTGATTAACAGAAGGAAGATTTACACAGTTAGGAGCATCTCATTTGTATTAAATATTTACACCAACCTGTAAACTGATCTGAAAAGCTGTTTTTTACAGTATTAATCCTTCATTGTATCTGTTCCAGTATTCAGTTGTTCTAAGCTTTAAAAATGAAATTTATTAGACAATTACACATATGACCACCATTTACCTGTGAGCTAGTAGGCGCAGAAGTGTGTAATAGTTTTGTGAAAGAGCACAGTCTGATGTCTCCTGACTCCATTATAAGGTCACTTGGGGGTCTACAAGTGTTGTGATTCTGGAAAAGGAGGCTCAAATCATAAGAACTGCAGAATCAACTGTAAATTAATACACATCACACAAACTATGAAGATTTAATTAAAAAGGAAACAAGGAAAATTAAAATGAATTATTAATCATTATTAAACCTATATTTGTTGGCTAGAATGCACTATGATTGTGAAGCCCACTGGGGCAGTGTCACCTTTCTTTATTTAATATAGAGCACCGCAGACCAACTGAATAAATGATGCAGCTATAATTGTGTGTGTGAACAGTTTGAAAGGAAGAAATGATATTGTACTGGAAATCACAAATCACACCCCATGTATATGAGTCAAAGAAGGTTACTGAGCTTTAAAGATTTTTGCATTATGTAAAGAAACCATCGTTTAATTTTCTGAAAACGAATGAATGTTTGGTAATTATGATCAGAACTGATGCTGGTAAAAAATCAAAGTCAGTGAAAGTGGGGGGAAAATAAGAATATATAATATTTCTATGACAGTATATTGACATTGATATTTTTGTCCTTTATGTACCTGAGTGGTAGGTTGTTTTTTGTTTTTAATCTGACACTGCATAAAAAATATGAATGCATCAAAATTAATAATATTGTTAATCACTGACATATCAGAGACTGTAATAATCAAAAAAAAAAAATTCTGCTTAGCATTTGGTATCTAGAAAATAATTACTATTGTTCTTTTTTTACAAAAAAAAAACATCTTTGGAAATTATGTAAACAAACCAGCGTTTAAAGGGTTACAATTCTGAAAATGAATGAACTACATTGTATGAATATGCCATGTATTATACTCTATGTAATGCACTTCAAAGGGAGGACATTTGGGAATCAGCCACTATCTATTAGCCAAACAGCTTTACCTTAACTTACCTCAGGTTCCAGAAGAACGTGGTAAACATCTTCACAGAGAAAGATAACAACAAGCTTTTATTTTTTAAATCCATCCAATCTGTCATAGCAAAATTCATTCAGGACTATCTTAACTTAAAGATTATCACCTCAGTCAGAAAGCTACAATTCACACATAGGAACATACACACACACAAATAAACTGTAGCTCGTCTTCTTCTGTTGTGGGCTTACAGCAGAGTTAATATTCACAGTGCCACCAGCTGGAACATTCTGTTACTCACGACTCCATTAACTGCATCAGTATACAGCTCGACTCTTCAGTATGGCTCACTCACGGTGTATCTCTCTCATGTGTCATACACTTATAACTCCATGTCCATGTCCTGGTTCCTCTGGATCATTTACACCATTCAATTCATGGCCTAGAACATCCTAGACAGACATTTAATGTTTGGTAAAATACTAATAGTGTTATCTATTAATGTTAGCTGCTGACCTTAACATTTTTTTTTAAATGATTACAATTTGGTAGAAAAAATAAGAAAGCTTAGCTATTGTATCTTCAGTACACTGGTGAGAGTAAGCATGGAAACATACCATTTTTGAGGTTTGCTCTGTAATGCCAAGGCACACGTTCTCCATAAGTATCCGCCTAAGAGGAACTACACTTCCCAGAGATCTTTCCTTCTCACATACAGACAGCTTTAACGGGTGAAAATGGAAAGTGCTTACATGAAAATGGAAACATGAAATCTCTGGGAGCAACATCTGCTTTAAGCCATAAGATGTCTTCAGTGGAGTTCAGTGTGAAACACAACAAACAAGTAATTTCTCTACATATGAAAACACTTGACTGAATTTTTTAAAAATTCCTGTGCTCACTGTCACCAAGCTTTGGAAGCTGAAGTAGTGGCAATTTATAGAAATCTAACACACTTGTAATCTGCACAAGCTCCTGTCCATAGACTCAGCCTAAGTTTTGTGTGTGAGAACACATGCTACTTCAAGAAGTGAATATGAAGTGATTGAAGATATGGAAGGATTTTTTTTCTTCATTTTCAACATTCAGATTTATGGCATTTGGCAAATGCCCTTGTCCAGAGCAACGTACAGACATTGTCTATCAAAATCACATCCTCATGCTAGTTCACTAGATCAAAAGTCACCCTTAACCAAATGTAGTTTCAGATTTTAGATTGCTCTTTGCAAAACCACAAAATTCATTATCCATTCAATTTCAGATGGGATGGTACAAATTAAAAATATCAACATTCAGGTGCAGATGTTTTGCATTTAAATTCAAATTTCAAATGGCATGATCATAACTTCATAGGTCTGTCCTGTGTGAATGGCTTGGTGTGCTTTCAGAGTACTCTGTCGAGTAAAACTCTTCCCACACTGTGAGCAGTGATAGGGCTTCTCTCCTGTGTGAATGACCTGGTGTGTCTGGAGATCACTTTGTTGAATAAAACTCTTCCCACAGCCTGAACAGTGATACGGCTTCTCTCCTGTGTGAACTCGTTGGTGTCGTTGGAGACTACTGTGATGGGCAAAACTCATTCCACATTGTGAGCAGTGATGTGGCTTTTCTCCTGTGTGAATGAACTGGTGAGCTTTGAAAGTACTCAGTCGATTAAAACTCTTCCCACAGTCTGAACAATGATACGGCTTCTCTCCTGTGTGAACGCGTTGGTGTCGTTGGAGACTACCGGGATGGGCAAAACTCTTCCCACACTGTGAACAGTGATACGGCCTCTCTCCTGTGTGAATGCGTTGGTGTGTCTGGAGATCACTTTGCTGAATAAAACTCCTCCCACACTGTGAGCAGTAATACAGCTTCTCTCCTGTGTGAACGCGCTGATGTCGTTGGAGACTACTGTGTTGGGCAAAGCTCTTCCCACACTGTGAGCACTGATACGGCCTCTCTCCTGTGTGAATGCGCTGGTGTGTTTGGAGATAACTTTGTTGAATAAAACTCTTCCCACACTGTGAGCAGTGATACGGCCTCTCTCCTGTATGGATGCGCTGATGTGTCTGGAGGTGACTCTGTTGCTTAAAACGCTTCCCACACTGTGAGCAGTGAAATGGCTTTTCTCCATTATGAATGCGCTGATGCCTCTGGAGACTACTGTGTTGGGCGAAACTCTTCCCACACTCTGAGCAGTGATGTGGCCTCTCTCCTGTGTGACTGCGCAGGTGTATTTGGAGATCACTCTGTCGAACAAATCTCTTCCCACACTCTGAGCAGTGATGTGGTTTCTCTCCTGTGTGAATGTGCTGGTGTCTTCTGAGATTTTTCTGGTCAGTAAAACTCTTCCCACACTGCAAGCACTGATAGACTTCTTTCTGCATTTGCAAAGTACCAGAGATTGTTTGCTGAAAACTGGAGCTTCTTGCCGGCATAAGATTCTCAAACATTATCTCTCCTGATTTTATTAGTCTCTCATATTCATCGGAGTGGCACCTTGTGATATGTTTGTGGAGGTTAATTTGAGATGTATAGGAAAGGGAACAGCAGAAGCAGGAATAGACTTCTAACTGGGCACCATCATTTTCTGGAAAATAAAATAAAAGGTATTAGAAACTCACTGTGTAATGGAGGGGGTAGGAGTCTTTAAGTACTCTCACAAGATCAAACAGCCAAAGCAGATGAAAATCAGGCCCTTAGGACTCTGATGGATCCCCAGGCCGAACAGATTTCCCTTGCCCCAGGGCACTGCTAGTGCTAATTCAGCAATGAGCAGATGCATCCTGGTTAGATGGATCATAAGTGGACAATGCTAAGTACAGTCTGATCACTCAAACCACATTTGGACATAGTCTTGGACGCATATGGCCACATCACATTTATAGTGTGAATGCAAATATGTCTCAAAGAATCTCAGACAACAACAAAGGACCACCTAACTGACTGCATCATTGCCTTATAGTTATTCTCCTTAGCCGGAGAATAACTAATCATTGTGAGACTGTTTGGAAATCATGCTGAACAGTAGAACTCACCACAGGGATAAAGGCAATGCTACACAAATCAGCCATAACTTTAAAACCACTGACAAGTGAAGTGAGTTACACTGATTATCTCGTTACAGTGGTACCCGTCAAGGGGTGGGATATATTAGGCAGCAATTAAACAGTCAGTTCTCAAAATCAATGTGTTGGAAGGAGGGAAAATGGCCAAGCATAAGGATCTGAACAACTTTGGTCCAAAGTAAGGGCCAAATTGTGATGGCTAGACGACTGGGTCAGAGCATCTCCAAAACAGCAGGTCTTGTGGGGTGTTCCCAGTATGCAGTGATTAGTACCTACCATAAGTGGTCTAAGGTAGGACAACCAGTGAACCAGTGACAGGGTCATGGGTGTCCAAGGCCCACTGATGTGCGTGGGGAGCGAAGGCTACCCCATCTGGTCCAATCCCACAGAAGAGCTACTGTAGCACAAATTGCTGAAAAAGTTAATGCTGGCTATGATAGAAAGGTGTCAGAACACACAGTGCATAGAAGCTTGATGTGTATGGGGCTGCATAACCATAGACCGGTCAGAGAGCCCATGGTTACCCCTGTCCACTGCCTAAAGTGCCTGCAGTGGGCACGTGAGCATCAGAGAGGAATAATTGAAGAATAATGGAAGAATATCTTTGTCTGATGAATCACGTTTTCTTTTACAGCATGTGGGTGCATATGTGTCACTTACTTGGCACCAGGCTGCACTATGGGAAGGAAGCTAGACAGCTGAGGCAGTGTGATGCAATGTTTACATTCAAATTTATGGCATTTGGTGGACACCCTTATCCAGATTGACTTACATTTATCTAATTTATACAACTGGGCAGTTGTGGGTTAAGAGCCTTGCACAAGGGCCCAGCAGTTGGCAGTGACGTTAATCTGACATGTATCACCCAAGTACACCCAAGTCCCAAGTACATGATGTAAAAGAAAACGTAATTCACCAGGCCACCACTGATCCATGGTCCAGTTCTGATGCTCACATACCCACTGCAGGCACTTTCGGCAGTGGACAGGGGTCAGCATGGGCACTCTGACTGGTCTGCGGCTATGCAGCCCCATATGCAGCAACCTGAAATGAACTGTGTGTTGTAACGCCTTTCTATCATAGCAAGCATTAATGTTTTCATTCTTCTATGGGATCGGACCAGAAAGGCTAACCTTCGCATCCACATCATTAAGCTCTGGGGGCCCCATGACCCTGACGCCGGTTCACTGGTTGTCCTTCCTTGGACAACTTTTGGTAGGGAAACCGCACAATTCCTGTATTTTTGGAGAAGCTCTGAACCAGTTGTCTAGCCATCACAATTTGGCCCTTGTCAAAATCGCTCAGATCATTACACTTGCCAATTTTTCCTGCTTCCAACACATCAACATCAGGAACTGACTGTTTGTTCACTTGCTGTCTAAAATATCCCACCCATGGACAGGTGCTATTATAATGAAATAATCCATGTTATTCATGTTTTAATTTTATGGCTGATCGGTGTATGTATGTACTACTGAAAATGGACAAAAAGTAGCTGTCTTCCTGCTGGATATCGAGCAGCACTTGCTTGTTCCCAACTATACAGCAAATCAAAAGGTAGATTCCCAATGACAGCAAAATCCAAAAAGGCTGTTGTTGCAAGAGCAGAAAAGGAAAGTGAGCCAATGACCCTTTGGACCATTTGGTCCAACATCCATCACAGCTCCAGTGTCAGTCAATGATATTATGGACAGACTATTAGGCTTTGACATTGAAGGCAGTTTGGACTTCAATCAAGGTCAAGCTATTTGGAAGCTGAGACAACCAGAAAAAATCCCCAACTTGAGAAACATCCAATCTGGTCTCAAGACAAAGATAATTGTGGAAATTTACAGACAGAACCAGTGACATTCACGGGTCAAGTCCTTTCCATCACAAAAAAATCCCACTGCAAAACACCAGTGGAATGAATTTTTCCAATCATACAGTGAGAAGAATCCTAATGAGGATGCATTGCTCATAGAATAGCCTTTTTTTCCCTGAAAAAGTGTCAGCCAAATTGAAATTAACAGTGGATTATGTTGTAAATCAGCAAACACCACTACGTCTGGACAATTCAACACTCTTCACTGTCCGTAAGCCAAAACATCAGTGGGTTATTGTGATTCACATGGCAAATTGTTTCTGGTCTGGTCCACTGTCTGAAAAACTCCTGCTATGGCTCGCATTCACTGTGCATGGAGAGTGGAATAAATCAGATAGTCCAGCTATTTGTGTGCAGAACATATGGCCCAGAGGTTTGTGTAGATATGACAACAGACAGGGTAACAACCAAAATCATTCACCTCACCTCTTCCTAAATACGTTTTCTTTATAATGAAATCTATAAGAATAGCTAGCGCAGGATTAGTGTTACAGTATCAGTGATACTTAACCCAAGACTGTCGTTGTATAGATGTAGTCTTCATCTTTAGATTCTTCCACTTTTACATGCAGGCTCTGAAATCCTCTCTGTTGGTCTACATTTTCCACAGAGCCGGATGTTTCTCCACCTGAAAGTTCACCAATTACATTTAAATAATTTCACCTCCAGTAAACCTCTGAGGAACAGAGGGGGAATGGGGGAACAAATATAGCCTAATAAAAATGTATGAGGTACAATCTGGAACCAAATGCACCCTGTTGTCTTACAGAGATAGTCTTCATCCTCCGGTTCTTCCTTTTTTATATATATCTGTTCATCCACAGGTGTGATGTGTCCCACAGAGCCTGGCGTTGCTTCACCTGAAATTTCATCAACTGAATTTAAAAACGTACAAAACACAAACAGGGTACGTCTGTGATGTGGGGCTGGTTTGCTGTACCTAGGTTTGAATGAATTTGTGAACATGTGTGTACATAGTGCTCCTGGGATAGGCTTCAAAGCCACCATAATCGTAACCAGGATAAGCAGCTACTGAAAGTGCGTGACAATGGGCTGTAATGTCTCATTTGACTTACAGACATAGCCTTCACCCTCAGATTCATCCTTTTTTACATGGTTCTGTTGGTCCATGGGGTTGATGTGTCCCCAAGATCCTGATGTCCCTCCACCTGAATCTGTACAAGTTTCTGTCTGCATATGACCAATGAGTGATAAGAAACTGATTAACAGAACAGCAATCACAAAGCCAGGAAAATCTTTTACTTATTAAACATTTAAAAACAACTCATGACCAGATCTCAAAGAGCTGTTTTTTATTGTATCAATCCATAATTGTAGCAGTTACAACAGTGCTGAAATTACACTTAGGCTTTCGGGGGTGGGGGAGTTGGTAGGTTATTAAGTTTATTTTTTGAAAATGTGTATGTTATGCGTCAAAGAAGTAAAGACGTTTTCTAGCCTTCATGTTTCTGGCAGCACTGTTTATATTCATTAGTACTCATTAGTACATTCATTAGTTTTTTCTAAATATTGTTTGTATATAGGTGCATCTCAAAAAATTGGAATATTGTGGAAAAGTTCATTTTTTCCCCATAATTTAATTTAAAAAAGTGGATCTTTCATATAGTCTAGATTCATTACACATAAAGTGAAATATTTCAAGTTTTTTTTTTTTGTTTTAATCTTGATGATTACAGTATACAGCTCATGGAAATTAAAAATCCAGTATCTCAAAAGATTAAAATAAAGAATTTATAATACAGAAATGTTGACCTGAGAAGACTCTAATCAGCTAATTAACTCAAAACACCTGTAAAGGTTTCCTGAGCCTTTAATCTCTCAGTCTGGTTCAGTACACAACCACAATCAATTTTCAGATGAAAGTAAATTTAGCATTTCATTTGGAAATCAAGGTTCCAGAGTCTGGAGGAAGAGTGGAGAAGCACAGAATCCAAGTTGCTTGAAGTCCAGTGTGAAGTTTCCACAGTCAGTGATGATTTGAGGTGCCATGTCATCTGCTGGTGTTGGTCCACTGTGTTTTCTCAAGTCGAGAGTCGATGCCGTGTCTACCAGGAGATTTTAGAGAACTTCATGCTTCCATCTGCTGTCGAGCTTTATGCTGATTTCCTTTTCCAGCAGGACTCGGTACCTGCCCACAGTGCCAAAACTACTAGTAACTGGTTTGTGACCATGGTATTACTGTGCTTGATTGTCCAGTCGACTCGCCTGACCCGAACCCCATAGAGAATCTACGAGAGACACCAGACCCAACAATACAGATGGGCTGAAGGCCACTATCAAAGCAACCTGGGCTTCCAGAACACCTCAGCAGTGCCACAGGCTGATTGCCTCCATGACATGCCGAATTGATGCAGTAATTCATGCAAAAGGATTAAAGTATTAAAGTATTGAGTGCATAAATTAAAATACTTTTCAGAAGGTTGACATTTCTTTATTAAAATTTCTTTAATCTAATATTTTGAGATACTGGATTTTTGCTGTAAGCTGCAATAATCGAGATAAAAACAAAAAAAGGCTTGCAATATTTCATTTTATGTGTAATGAATCTAAAATATATGAAAGTTCCACTTTTTAAATTAAATTACGGAAAAAAAGGATCTTTTCCGCGATATTCAAATTTTTTGAGATGCACCTGTATTTATATAAGTCACGTTATATTGTCATTCCTCTATATAGCTTGTATACATTGGAACGAAATGACGTTTCTTCAGCACCACGGTGCAACACGTAACAGTACGCAAGACCACATAAAGTGCAAGACACAACAGTGTGAGACGAGTGCAAGACAATAAATTCACAGGACAATAAGTACACAGAACATGGGCTGTAAACTGTAAGCTACTGTGTAATGTCGCAGCACAAGTGTAGTGGCAATGATAGACATGTACACCAGTGCTTCCATTGTACATCTGTTTAAAAAGTTTCCCAATTGTTGTAGGCTACACGTAACATGCCCCATATTAGTGGATCCGAAGTGGTCGCTGCATGCTACCACGCCACCATCTCGGACCAATATCAGGTTATATAAATATGAGTAATATATAAAATAGGTATTTTTATACCCTCATAACTGCTTATTTAGAAGCCAATGGTCCAGCAGTGGCTTGAATTCCCAATCAAAGCTCTTTGCCAAACACTGGGCTCAAACCCAGACCTTGTGATGGAGAGTTCAACTGACTGAGATGGTCAGGCACATCATTTATGACAAAGAATACAGTTTTATAGCCATTCTTTAGCTTGCCAGAAGGGGTTGTTACATATCTGATGAATTTCAGTGATATTTAGAATTTCAGGAGCTCTTGCACACACCGACTGTAGGATATTTGCATTGTGTGTGCCATGAAAGAAAACGCATGCAAATGCTAAGAATGTCTTTTACAAAGAGCCCATAGCCAAAGGTTTTGTTTTTCTCTCTGGTGAACAGTGGTCATGGCCAAACGAAACCTCAGATTTCTTTCGAAGGGGGGATCTGACTCCCAGCCCTGTAACTCCAACCCTGTCCTCCAACAATCAGTTGTTCAAAGCTTTAGAAATCAGACAGATCAGACATTTACACACATATGACTAACTGTTACCTGAGAGCCAGCAGGAGCAGGGGTGTGTGGAGGTTTTCTGAAAGAGCATGCTCGGACCTCTGCTGATTCCATTATAAGGTTTGGGTCTTAAAGGTCATAATTCTAGAAAAGGAGCTCAAATCATAAGTCATAATCATAAAACTCCAGAATTAACAGTATACTAATACACTTCATACAAATGATGGTTTCATCTAAAAGGTAACAGAGAAAACAATATATATATATATATATATATAAATAATCACATCCTTTAATAAGATAAAATATTCAGATAATATCTATTAATTAAAACTCAGAGCGTTGTAAAGTTTAAAATAAATGAAACTTAGCTGACAAACATCTAAAACCTAGCTTACAAAAGAGACTGTGTTCATGGTTTACCCAGCTACACCAGTTTTTACCTAGACCGAATCCCAAATCTCTCCTCTTTCACTAGGTAGTGCACTACACAGGGTGAATACGCCACTGTATCATTCTCTATGTAGTGCGCTTGGAGAGAAGTAGGGAGTCATTTGGGATTCAACCGCTAACTGTTAGCCGATCAGCTCAGCTAGTTTTACTTACCTCAGACATCAAAGGAGAACGTAGTAAACATCCTGAAATACTGATAACAGATAAAATCTGTTAGTGTAAAACTCACTCAGGAAGATTTTCACGCTGAAGATGATAACCTCTGTGACAAAACAAAACAAAACAAAACAAAAATAACCCTACAGCTCCTCTTCATCTGTAGTGAGTTTAAGGTGGAGTTAATGTTAAAGCGCCCCCTGCTGGAGCATTATGTTAATCACACCACAACGTGTACTGTAACAGATTATTAGTTAAGCGTGTATTATTTTTCATTCAAGTGGTTTCGGAAGTACACAATTACAGTACTGTGCAAAAGTCATAGGCACTTTATATATCTGTATGCAGATACATATAATTTTCTATATATCTGCATAAAGTCCTAAAATTAGACAAAGAGAACCCAGTTAAACAAATGAGTCAAAAATAGTATACTTGGTCATTTATTTATTGAGGAAAATTATCCAATATTACATATCTGTGAGTGGCAACTGTATGTGGAGCTTTTGCTTTCAGTATCTGGTGTGACCCCGCTGTGGAGCAATAACCGCAACTAAACGTTTTCGGTAACTGTTGATCAGTCGTGCACATCAGCTTTTAGCCCATTCCTCAGTCCTACAGTTCTTCCGGAAGTAAATATATTCTGTAGGAGTTTATCAGTCTCTCAGATCATTTTGGAGAAATTTTGGCCCACTCTTTAAACATTGCATCACTTTATTGATGTTTTAGGGCATTCATTTATGCACCACTTTCTTAAGATCCCACCATGGCACTTCAATGGGGTTGAAGTCTGGACTTGCCCAAACACCCTGCCTTTTTAAAATAAATTTTTTTAAAAGAAGATAACACTATTGATCCCAAGGGGAAATTACAGTTATACAAATGTCAATTTGCCAGTGTGCTTGGGATCATTGTCCTGTTGTATGACCCAATTACGGTACAGCTTAAGCTGCTGGACAGATGGTCTCACATTTGTCTCAAGAATATTCTGGTATAAAGAGAAGTGGAGAAATGGCTTTTTCCTAGCCACCCTTCCAGGAAAGCCATACTTGTTCAGTCTTTTTCTGATTGTGACATCGTGAACATAAACATTTAATGTGCTTACAGAGGCCTGTAGGTCACATGATGTAGCTCTTGGGTTTGTCTTTATATCTCTGAGCATTAAACAATCTGACCTTGAACTGAATTTGCTGGGACACCCACTCCTGGGAAGACTAACAACCGTCTTAAAGTCTCTCCATTTGTAAACAAACCTTCTCACTCTACATCAATTTCTAACTGTTTGGAGGTGGCCTTATAACCCTCTCCAGATCGATGAACAGCAACAGTTACATCACTGAGACCATGGCTGATGATTTCTTCTTGGCATGATGTAGACACACACCTGAGTTCTTCTAAACTCCAAACTGCCAAAACACATACACACACACACACACACACACACACACACACACACAGATTCAAAAGTCTGAGACCACATTGAAAACCTTTATTTTCCATTTAAAATTTTAAATAAAGAAGTTTCAAATTTTGAAATATTTAAAACAAAGAAAATAACTGTGCAATATCTTGAATATTTCATATTCAAGATTCTCCACAGTGTCTTTGTCCCTATTTAAATATAAGCAAACTGTGTGATATTGACCATGTTAACTGCTTTGTGCAGGTCAGATTTTCCTCCTGCCTAATCTGTTCTACTGAAGCATCAGACAACACTCCAATGGATTTGATATAAAATGGATCATAAGGTTTTACCACAAATGTTTGGAGTCCATGCAGGTCGAGTGCACATCATCATTAAAGCAAAAATACTAAGAAACTCAGAAATTCATGTAAATATTTAAAAGATTCTACATTTCACTCAAGTTAACTTTTCACTCAATATAACTTGTAATGGAAACTGTTATATTAAATTAGAAAAGTATGCAGAATAGAACATTTTCACTAGTGCTCTCAGACTATTAGACCCCACTGTATACAATCGGGGGAGAAGATCTGAATCTATGTTTTTATTTATTAGGGCCTAAATAACAATTTTGTGGTCCTCAACAACTTCTATAAACAAACAGATAACCTCAGGTGACAACAAAGTCTTTTGTTTTTCAAAAAGTAAATCAACATTCAGAAACCAGGAGGAAAAAAATAAGTGCATCCCATAATTCAGTAACACGTAGAACCACTTTTGGCAACAGTAACTTGAATTAAACATTTTCTGTAAGAGTCTCTCAGTCTCTCACATCTCTTTGGAGAAATCTTAGCCCACTCTTATTTACAACATTGCTTCAGGTCTGGACTTTGACTTGGCCATTCCAACACATTGATTTTTCCTTTTTTTAGCCAGTCAGATGTTGATTTGATGGTGTGGTTTGGATTATTGTCCTGCTGCATGACCCAATTTCAGCATAGCTTAAGCTGCTGGACAGATGGCCTCACATTTGTCTCAAGAATATTCTGCTATAAACTGGAGTTCATCGTTGTCTCAATGACTACAAGTTTCTACAAGTCCTGTGACTGAATAGAAGCTAGAGACTGAATGTTTTTTCATTGTTAATTTCAAGTGTTCCAAAAGAGTCACACCCTTTAAAATGTTAGTTCAGATTTTGGATTGCTCTTTTGCAAACCACAAAATTTAAGTTCAGTTTAAAAATCCATTTCAAGTAAAAAATGAATGTTAGATGGCTTGACACAAGTTCAAAATAACATTCACTGTGAGCAGTGATATGGCTTGCCTGTATGAGCACATTGGTGCTGTTGGAGATCAGTTTGATGAATAAAACTCTTTCCACACTGTGAACAACGATACAGGTTTTCTCCTGTTTGAATGCACTGGTGTACTTGGAGCTCATTCATTTGAATAAAACTCTTCCCACAGTCCAAACAATGACCTGCTTTCTGTTTTGTGTGAACACGCTGGTGTGCCTGGAGATAACTATGTCGATTAAAACACTTCCCACACTGCAAGCACTGATATGGCTTTTCTCCTGTGTGAATGCGCTGGTGTGTCTGGAGATGACTGTGTTGATGAAAACTCATCCCACACTCTGAGCAATAATATGGTTTTACTCCATTGTGAATGACCTGGTGAGTTTTGAGGTTATTTTGTCGTTTAAAATTCTTCCCACACTGTGAGCAGTGATACGGTTTCTCTCCTGTATGAATGCGTTGGTGTATTCGGAGATCACCCTGTCTAGAAAAACTCTTCCCACACTGTAAGCACTGATGCGGCTTCTCTCCTGTGTGAACGAGCTGGTGTGATTTGAGTCCTTGCCGATGAATAAAGCTCTTCCCACACTGTGAGCAGTGATGTGGCTTCTCTCCTGTGTGAATGCGCTGGTGTCGTCTGAGATTACTCCGGTCAGTAAAACCTTTCCCGCACAGTGAGCAGGGATAGACTTCTTTCTGCACTTGATTAGATGTCTTACTGTTAAGAGTATCAAAGATTGTTTGCTGATTACTGGAGCTTCTTGTGGGCATCAGGTTCTCAGATTTAATTTCTCCTGATTGTAGCAGTCTCTCATATTCCTGACAGTGGTATCTTCTGATGTGTTTGTAGAGGTAAATTTGAGATGTATAGGAAAATGAACACAAGGAGCAAGTGAAGACTTGTAACTGTGCATCATTCACTTCTGGAGAAGAAGAAAAAAACTTTATTGTGAAATAGAACAAAAGATTAATTTTTTTTTTTAGAAAAACAGTGTGAATGTAACATAGGCTCTATGAATTATGGATGATCAGCATCAGTGAAAATATCATTTCCAGTGAATACGCAGGCTAACTATTCTAAAAGATACCAACAAAGTACAACCCCAATTGTGAAAAAGTTGGGACAGTATGGAAAATGCTAATAAAAACAAACAAGAGTGATTTGTAAATGTACTATTGACTTGTAATTAAACAAAAATTGTATATATACGACATATTTGATGTTTTATCTAATCAACTGCTTAGTTTTTTGAAGATAAACTTTTATTTTGAAATTGATGCTTGCAACATGTTCCAAAAAAGTTGGGACGGGTCAATTTAGGACTAAAAGTGATGTGACAAGTTGAAATAAGAAGGTGAAGAAATCGTCTAATCATAGTATATAAGAAGCCTCCAAAAAAGGCCTAGCCCTTCAAGAGCAAGGATGGGTTGAGGCTCGCCAATCTAACAACAGATGCATCAGTGAATAATCCAACACTTTGAGAACAACATTCCCCAAAGACAAATCAGTAGGATTTTGGGCATTTCACCTTCTACACAATATAAGGAAAAGATTGAAGGAATCTGGTCATGAGTCTGTAATAGAGATCCTGACATGGGCTCAGGAATACTTTGGTAAACCTTTGTCACTCAACACCATTCGCTGCTGCATCCACAGATGCAAGTTAAGGCTTTACTATGCAAAGCAGAAGCCGTACATCAACACTGTCCAGAAGCTCCGCCCACTACTATGGGCTCGGTCTCTGATTCAGAACATGTGGCACATTATGAAGCGCAAAATAAGGCAATGAAGGCCCCGTACAGTTGTACAGCTGAAAAAATGCATAATGGATGAATGGGGGAAATTTCCTTTTGCTGAACTTAACCAACTGGTGTCTTCAGTGTCCAAATGTTTAATAAGTGTTATTAAAAGAAAAGGTGATGTTACACAGCGGTAAACAGTCGACTGTCCCAACTTTTTTGTGCCTTGATTTGTGCCATGACGTCGTTCAGTCTCTTTGGTTTGCTAGTTATAACATTAGTACAACAAGCTAGCTTAGCCAACAAAATGAGCAATGTACCGGAAAAACTAGGAACTGCAAAGAACTCCTCACTAAGGTTCTGTCAGACCAGTTTATAGTAGAACAGGACATGGATGTAGTTCAAAACTTTCAAAACTTCGTAGATTGTAAGTTTTAAAAATGTTAAATGAAGTTTGCTGGGCTGTAATCTCAGGCATGAATCCACTGTGGCATTAACATGCATCCTGGGTGATCGGATCCCCACAAGTGGACAGCCAAGACACAAAACTGTTCAGTTGTGATCAGATCACTCGAAATGGATGGTAATACCAGCTGTGAACAGGGTCTATATGTATGCATACTGAAAATGGACAAAAAGTAACTGACTTCCTGCTGACACCAGAGCAGAACTTGCATGCATTCCCAACTATAAATGTCACTACATGATGCAGAAATATTTGTTCATGCCTTTGTCACCTCTAGACTAGATTATTGTAATGCCTTACTGTCTGGGTGTTCCAGTAGGAGCATAAACAAGCTCCAGTTAGTCCAGAATGCAGCTGCTAGAGTCCTTACTAGAACCAGAAGATACGACCACATCACCCTGATCTTATCCACACTGCATTGGCTCCCAGTAAAATTTCACATTGATTATAAAATACTACTACTGACCTATAAAGCACTAAACGGTCTCGCGCCACAGTATCTTGTTGGTACCCGGAATAGCGAAGGCTACAGCAGGGGGAAGAGCTTTCTCTTACAAAGCCCCATAGTTATGGAACAGCCTTCCAATTAGTGTTCGGGACTCAGACACAGTCTCAGTGTTTAAGTCTAGGCTGAAAACATATTTGTTTACTCAAGCTTACCATGAGTAGACGTTCTTTTATGCAAAGCACAGTCTTACCTAACAATCTCTCCCTCTCTTTACCTCCCTCTCTCCTTCTGTCGAGCCACATACGATTTTATGGAGATGCCACTGACCCTGACCCTTTCTGCTGTCCAGACCTGCCTGATCCGTTCAGATGGAGCTCTCATCAGCTCCAATTCCACATGGACATTCTCACTGTGTCCACATGGACATTCTTGCTGGGACTACGGTTGCTGCTATGGCCCTGGGACTGCAATTACCACATGCAGTTTTGCACTCAGGTCTCCTTTGAACAGTGGACTACTTCAACAAAGACTTCATGTACAAACCATAATGAACTTTCTTTTACTTTCACACTATCCGGTGTTACCCAGATGAGGATGGGTTCCTCTCAAGGTTTCTTCCTCATATCATCTTAGGGAGTTTTCCTTGCCACCGTCGCCACCGGCTTGCTCAATAGGGATTAATCCACACACTTAAAATCTGTATCCTGTCTTTATATATGTCTGTAAAGCTGCTTTGTGACAATGACCGTTGTAAAAAGCGCTATACAAATAATATTGAATTGAATTGAATAAAGCAAAACGAAGTATATTCCCAATGCCAGCAAAATCCAAAAAGGCTTTTGGTGCAAGAATAGTATAGAACAAGAAAGTGAGCCAGTGACCCGGTCATTTGGTCCAACATCCATCACAGCTACAGTGTCAGTTAGAGAAATGATTGACAGACTAATAGGCCTTGATATTTGGCCACAACTTGAAGTCAGTTTGGACTTCAAACAAGGTCAAGTCATTTGGAAGCTGAGACAATCAGAAAAATCTCAACTAGAGAAACATAGAATCTGGTCTCAAGACAAAGATAATTGTGGAAATTTACAGATAAAAAAAATAGTGATCTTTATAGGTCAAGTCCTTTCTAACACAAAATAATACCCCAAAACAGCAATGGGAAGAATTTGTCTAGTCATAAAGAGAGAGGAATCCTAATGAAGATGCACATCTCTGAACAGCCCTTTTTCCTTGCCCAGCGATTTACAGAAATGGAAAGACATTACATTTAATATTTATCTAATTTATACAACTGAGCAGTTGAGGGTTAATGGCCTTGGGAAAGGGCCCAGCAGGGGCAGCTTGGCAGTGACCATTCTGGTCAGTAGTCCACTGAACTACCACAGTCACACATGGCACTCCACCACCAAACCAGTGAAGCACTAATAATATCATCTGTCATCATAAATCATCTGAAACAGAGGCACAAGATGAAAAAGATGTGCTGACAATCCTAGACTTCCTAGATAAGTGTCATATTCTGTGTAAGGAATAGCTAGCGCAGAATGAGTGTTACAGTGTCAGTGATACTTAACCTAAGACTGTCGTTGTACAGATGTAGTCTTCATCTTTAGATTCTTCCTCTTTTACATCCAGGCTCTGAAATCCTCTCTGTTGGTCTTCATTTTCCACAGAGCCTGACGTTTCTCCACCTGAAAGTTCACCAGTTACATTAAAAAAATTTTCACCTCAAGTAAACCTCTGAGGAACAGAAGGGGAATGGGGGAACAAATATAGCCTAATAAAAATGTTTGAAGTACAATCTGGAACGAAATACACCCTGTTGTCTTACAGAGATAGTCTTCATCCTCAGGTTCTTCCTTTTTTATATATATCTGTTCATCCAATGGTGTGATGGGTCCCACAGAGCCTGGTGTTGCTTCACCTGAAATTTCATCAACTGAATTTAAAAATGTACAAAACACAAACAGGGTACAAGTCTGTGATGTGGGGCTGGTTTGCTGTACGTATGGTTTGAATGAGTTTGTGAACATGTGTGTACATAGTGTTCCTGGGATAAAAAATAAAAATAAATAATGGTGCACTTATATAGCACTTTTATCCAAAGCCCTTTTCACTGTGTCTCATTCACCCATTCACACACACACTCATACACAATGGTTGCAGAGCTGCCATGCAAGGCGCTAACTTGCCATCAGGAGCAACTTGGGGTTCAGTGTCTTGCCAAGGACACTTCGGCATGTGGAGTCATGTGGGCCGGGAATCGAACCGCCAACCATACGATTAGTGGACGACCCGCTCTACCACCTGAGCCACAGCCACCATAGGCTTCAAAGCCACCATAACCAGAATAAGCAGGTACTGAAAGTGCATAACAATGGGCTGTAATGTTTCTTTTGACTTACAGACATAGCCTTCATCCTCAGGTTCATCCTTTTTTACATGGTTCTGTTGGTCCATGGGGTTGATGTGTCCCCCAGATCCCGATATCCCTCCACCTGAATCTGTACAAATTTCTGTCTGCACATCCCTACAAAGCTAAGGACCAATAAGTGATCATAATTATTTAGCAAAGAAAGTCAACACTAGATTCTGAGCATACTGTCTGAGGAGTCAAGGATAACGTTTTGCTTGATTAGCAGGATGGCATGCAAGCTACCAGGGACAGAAACTGATTAACAGAACAACAATCACAAAGCCAGGAAAATCTGTACATATTAATACATGTTAAACATTAAAACCAACCCATGCCCAGATCTGCAAGAGCTGTTTTTTTATTGTACCAACTCATTATTGTAGTATTATTGTAACGGGGTTGGTGGGGTGGCAGATGATTATGTTTATTTTTTGAAAATGCCTATGTTATGTTTCAAAGAAGTGTCGTAAATGACACTATTTACATATATTTATAATGTGCCATGGACAGGCAACTCGTTATGGGGAGTAGCTCAATGGACAAAGAGTGTCTTTATTTGTTTGTTGTTTTTGGCATCCAATATTTCCATCCTGCACTGAATGCTAGGACACATTTCCATTTTGACCTACTGCAGCTTTCATTTTTCATACAGCATTGTTGTTATTCATCAGTACTGTGAGATAACGTCCTTTTCGTTTTTCTATATATTGTTCATATATTAATATAAGGTTTCTTACCTTGATGGTTGTGTATTTAGAAGAAGAAGAAAGCCTTTATTTGTCACATATGTACGCTACACTACAATGAAATCCTTTTCCTTTCTTGTTTCGTCCAATTAGCCCATAGCCAAAGGTTTTTTTATTTTTCTCTCTGTTGCCAAGTGGTTCAGTTATGCAGGAGATTAGTTGATGTTTTACAGCATTACACCATCAAAATATTATATCCTTATTCTCCAGCAGTGACAGGCTGGGGCCATGTGTAACTAATGCAGTCATTGCTGTCCCTCAAGCTAGCAATAGTTGCGCTAGTTTCAGGTTCTAAACTCCAGGTTATAAACAATTATAAAGATTTAAAATTTAACAAAACTTAAATTTGTTACATTTCAAATCTACCGATCCATGAGTGCTTCCAACAACCACTGACAGATCTATGCTTCAATTTTTAAAGCTGTGGCACTGGTGCCGTTGAAGAGAAACGCAAGAATGTCCAGAACGTCCAGGATTTTGCGATCGCAGAAATCAATGCAAAATCAAGCAAACTTCGCAATATTCGGAGAAGCTTGAAATTTTTCAAAATGACAGCAGCTTTTCCGCAGATTTGGGCCGAGACGCGTCGTGTAACGTCATCACAACACGTATTCATCGAAAGCCTTCATCAATTCACGTGTGTCGAACCTGAGCACAGCTAAAAGGTCTCATTTACCAACAACTGCTGTGGAAGATCGTGTGGAAAAAAAGCACAAAGACCTCCGCAAGTTGCATCGCAAATTTTGTAAAAATACGCAGCAAACTCAAGCATTTTTGGCAGCAACAATCACAAAAAAACTCCACGAAATCTTGTAGGGACTGAATGTCAAACCATCTACTCATGAGAGACAAGCTTTCAGAGTTTCATTCCTTTTATTTCACTTGTATTCGTTGTAAACATTTTAAGAACAGAAATATACTGTTAATAATATATTTTTTTTTTATAAAAAAAGATTAGCCAATTACTTATCATTTTTACTCAGGTTTTCCTGCATTTTTCCTGCTCAGGTTTCTTTCGAAGGGGGGGATCAGACCCCCCTTTTTCGTAATTCCAACAAGCAGTTGTTCAAAGCTTTAGAAATCAGACAGATCAGACATTTACACACATATGACTAACTGTTACCTGAGAGCCAGCAGGAGCAGGGGTGTGTGGAGGTTTTCTGAAAGAGCATGCTCGGACCTCTGCTGATTCCATTATAAGGTTTGGGTCTTAAAGGTCATAATTCTAGAAAAGGAGCTCAAATCATAATTCATAATCATAAAACTCCAGAATTAACAGTATACTAATGCACTTCTTACAAATGATGATTTCATCTAAAAGGTAACAGAGAAAACAGAAAACACATATATATATTTTTAAAAAATCACATCCTTTATTAAGATAAAATATTCAGATAATATCTATTAATTAAAACTAAAAGAGCGTTGTAAAGTTTAAAATAAATGAAACTTAGCTGACAAACATCTAAAACCTAGCTTACAAAAGGGACTGTGTTTATGGTTTACCCAGCTACACCAGTTTTTACTAAGACTGAATCCCAAATCTCTCCTCTTTCACTAGGTAGTGCACTACACAGGGTGAATACGCCACTGTATCATTCTCTATGTAGTGCACTTGGAGGGAAGTAGGGAGTCATTTGGGATTCAACCGCTAACTGTTAGCCGATCAGCTCAGCTAGTTTTACTTACCTCAGACATCAAAGGAGAACGTAGTAAACATCCTGAAATACTGATAACGGATAGAATCTGTTAGTATAAAACTCACTCAGGATTGTCACGCTGAAGATGATAACCTCTGTGACAAAACAAAACAAAACAACAATAACCCTACAGCTCCTCTTCATCTGTAGTGAGTTTAAGGTGGAGTTAATGTTAAAGCGCCCCCTGCTGGAGCATTATGTTAATCACATCACAACATATACTGGCTGTTATATCACGCGTTTATCAAACCCAAGTTTTCATCTTGCTGCTGTGGTTATTTAATCTTTTTTATTGGTGTAGTAAATAGAATTTCTACAGTGGCAGCTTGTATAAATGGGTTAGCAGGGCTAGGTGATTTCACTGCAGTTTCTATCTTTTCTAGGACACTTTTTATAAACAGTTTGAACCCATTGCTGTGGCAGTGGAAATGTTTTCTACAACATTACATCTACTATAAACGAGATGTTACAGTTTATTAGTTAAGCTTGTATTATTTTTCATTCAGGTGGCCTTGGAGACTGACCCAGCATCTAATATTCATTTAACATTTCATTGAAAGGGTGTACACTCACTGTCCACTTTAATAGGAACACCTGTACACCTTTTCATTTATGCAGTTATCCAATTGTCCAATTATGTGGCAGCAACACACTGCATTAAAAATAAATAAATAAATAAATAAATAATATGCAAATACAAATCAAGAGCTTCAGTAAATGTTCACATCAAACATCAAAAAGTGTGATCTCTGTGACTTTAACCGTGGCATGGTTGTTTGTGCCAGATGGGCTGGTCTCAGCATTTCAGAAAATGCTGATCTCCTGGGATTTTGACACACAACAGTCTCTAGAGTTTACACAGAATGATGCAAAAAAACAAAAAAACATTGAATGAGCAACAGCTCTGTGGGTCAAAACGCCTTGTTGATAAGAGAGTTCAGAAGAAAAATACTATTCCCAAAAAATTTCAGGAGATGTAACTTAAAATTTAAATTTCAGACTCTTTACATTCATTGACATAGGGATGGGCAGACTTATAAGAATTGTACTAAAGCCAACCTCAGAGATGTTTTGGTTTCACTTTTGAATCCCTGTTAAGTCGTCCATCCATATACAATCACTATTTTATTTACTTTTTTTTTTTAATGACCGCCTATGGAAATTTATAGGATACCATTTCTTTAGTCATAATTGAATCATCAGTTTTAATTGTCTTAATTTATGGGTTTATGTTGTCTCACTTTCTTTACTGTTTATATTTTTTATTCAATGCCAATAATATAAAATTACTGGTTTTTCACTAAATGTTCTGGATGCTGCTCTTAGTCTCTGACCTAGTGATGTAGCATGAGGATGTGTTGCTGATCGAGACTCTTTTATGAGTCGCTCTGGATAAGTGTGTCTGCTAAACTGCTGTAAATGTAATAAGCATAAACAACTCCACAGTATATTCCAGATATAGTTTAGTTAGTCTTCTTAAGTGTAAATTTACACACTCAGGACTCAGAGCATGAGTAGAACAGGAATGTTTTACCAAATTTGATGGGATTTAGAATTTTTATAGGATACCGTGTCCTGATAGAACCTTTTTTTAAAAATCCAACTGACAACGTCAGTGTGTGCCACAAATGTAAGATATCATATAGACATGAATAATTAATTAAGGTGATGGAGATCGGTTTGTTTTTAGAACGAAGCAATCAATACCCCGCCTACAGATAAGTGTACTGTTTCAGAAAAGTATATGAAGGTATGTTTGTGTGTTTATAATTCAGACTCTCACTGTATTGTTTCAATAAAGTTTGATTACTTTTTGGCATCTACAAACCCTCTGTCTCTTAAGTTTTTTTGTTAGACTGGAAAGATTGTTTTCCACAACACTAACTGGGGCACTAGTGTAGGTTAAATCCACCTGAATAATTAAATCTCCATCCATACTGTAAGCACTGAATTTGTTTCTGTGCTGTGTGAATACACTAGTGTCGTGTGAGATCACTGTACCGACTAAAACTCTTCCCACACTCTGAGCAGCGATACGGCTTTTCCCCTGTGTGAACGCGCTGGTGTTCTCGAAGAGCACTTTGTTGAGTAAAACTCTTCCCACACTCTGTGCATTGGTGTGGCTTCTCTCTGGTGTGATTGCACTGATGTTGCAGGAGATTTTTCTGGTCAGTAAAACTCCTCCCACACTGTGAGCAGGGACAGACTACTTTGTGCAATTGTTTATTAGGTCTGTTAACATGTAGAGGTTGCCAGAGATAGTTTGCTGAATACTGGATCTTCCTGTGGGAATACAATTCTCATATTTTCTCTCTCCTGACTGTAGCAGTCTCTCATATTCCTCATAGTGGAATCTTTTGATGTGTTTTTGGAGGTAAATTTGTACACCAGGAGCAGGAGACGACTTTTAACTGTGCAGCATTTATATCTGGAGCAGAAAATGAACAGTATTAGAATCTCATTGTGAAAATGTACAAAATCATACTGAAATCAATCTTTAGGAAAACAGTATAAATGAAAAACAGGCTCTATGAATTATTAATGGCCCGAGGCTTTAAAACATTTTCAGTACTGGTGATCATGCACACAGAGTAGCCAAGTCCGGCTGTGTTTTACTTGCTGTAACGTGAACACTCTTCTTATGTGGAACTTTAGTAAACCGAAATTATAGACATAACCAAACTTTTTGCTTCAGATAATTTACTAGATTAAAACATCCAAGCATTAAACATCCCCAGATCTACAGTATGTGGGGAAATCCTGAGACCATCCTCTTTAAGGAGAACAATGTCCTACTGCAGTCCTGACCCCAAACCAAGGATGGACTGAGCCAATAATAGGGTCTCAATGTCTAAATGTCATCCGGCTAAATGTCAAAGTAGGTACATGTTGGGTGCACAGACCCTCCATGATCTCCCGCATGCTCTGTTAAGGCTTGGTACTTTCTGAAGCTTTCTTGTATGAAAAATTTGGTAAGGAGTTCAGGTTAGCAGTAGGCCCCACATATAGTGCATACACAATAAACTGTAAGGCAAGAGGATTAGTCACTGGCAATATACCTTCAGAGAACAAATTGTGATGAAATTTTACACTATCTACTATACAGCAATGGAAAGGTACCAATACAACACCTATAACGTACATAATGAGAATCTCTCTCTCTCTCTTTATATATATATATATATATATATATATATATATATATATATCCCCATCCTTTGCATTCTAAATACTGGCAATGACATTAGGTACAAGGCTTTTAGTGCGGTAAATCTGTGCAGGTCGGGCCATTCCAGACACCAGTCAGTCCTGGCCTTCCTGCCCTGCCCTGCTTTGGATGCTGCTCCCTAAGCTTTGTGTCCTGCTTCCGCCCCAAAAATGACATCATCAATGGGCAACAGTATTTAACAGCAAGTTTTTGGGGCCAAGATGCATCATGTGATGTCATCACAATGCACATTCAGCCAAAGCCCTCTTCGATACATGTGCTTCTAACATGAGTACAGCTCTCAAAAGGTCTCATTTACCAACAAACATCATTGTGAAAGACTGTGCAAAACAATTTTGTGAAATTGCAATTTCACCAATTTAAGTAGTTTTCTGTAAAAAAAAAAAAAAAAGAAAAAAAAGGGAAAAAAAAAGGCACAAAAACTATCCAAGTTGCATCACAAATTTTGAAAAAAGCCACAGCCAAATCAATCATTTTTGGCTACAACAATCACAAAAAGAAATCCTGTACAGACTGATACATTTAAAAAAAATAATAGAGATATAAAGAACAAATGAATTTGTAAAAATGACAGAACTCTATTCCGGAAAATAATTTGTGTAGATGTAACTTAAAGTGGAAGTTTCCCAACCTTCCCACTGACTAAGTATGGAATGGGTGGTGTTAACAATTGCACTGCAGTCAGGCACCCCGAGACATTTTGGCTTCACTTTTCACTCTTACGTTACGATGTTCACCCAAACATACAGTCACTGCTCTGGATATGAAGGAAAATTTTGAGGCTTACAGTTCACTGTATAGCATTTTATTGTGTACACTACAAGTATATTTTGAACAGTATTATGCGGAATTAAACAGTGTTATTCTAAAATTGTTAAACCTTCAGAAGAAATGTGACAATGTTCAGTCAAAAGATTTTCAGGGATGCCACCAGACACACCTCTCCTCTAACCAATCAGCATTGACGCTATGCAAAACAGCAGATACGCATAGCTTGTGGGAGGACTGAGCACCAGCACGTCTCTGAATTACCCCATTTACCCATGATGTGACATGTAACCATGTGTGACACAAAAATGCAAGTATGTGTTAACTAAAAGAAGTAAAACTTCTGTCAGACATTAGACTTCCTTACACTTCTTAGCAAAAAAAGTCAATGCACCCTGACCGAGGAGACAGAGTTCACGTCCAACACATATATCTTTAACTACACAAATAAATAGTTTGTCAAGTACAAAAACATACATACATGCATGCATAATCCTTAAAAAAGCATGGTAATTATTGAAAGATCACGCATCACAAGCCGGTGGCTCCTTGTTGGGACACTTGTGTAGGTTAAATGCACCCGAATAGGTAAATCTCCGTCCACACTGTAAGCACTGAATTGGTTTCTGCGCTATGTGAGTGCGCCGATGTCGTATGAGATTACTCTGTCGGAAAAAGCTCTTCCCACACTCTGAGCAGTGATACGGCTTTTCCCCTGTGTGAATGCGCTGATGTTGCTGTAGATTACTGTATTGAATGAAGCTCTTCCCACACTCTGAGCAGTGATACGGCTTTTCTCCAGTGTGAATGCGCTGGTGGTTTTGGAGATCACACTCTTGAATAAAAGTCTTCCCACACTCTGAGCAGTGATACGGCTTTACACCCGTGTGAACGCGATGGTGTCTTTGGAGATTACTGAGAATGGTAAAACCCTTCCCGCATTGTGAGCACAGATACGGCTTCTCTCCTGTGTGAATGCGCTGGTGTATTCGAAGAGGAGTTTTTCCAGTAAACATTTTGCCACAGTGTGAGCACTGATACGGCTTCTCTCCGGTGTGAATACGCTGGTGTGTTTGAAGAGAACACTGATGAATAAAAGTCTTGCCACACTGTGAGCAGTGATACGGCCTCTTTCCTGTGTGAATACGCTGATGTACTCGAAGAGCACTTTGGTGAGTAAAACTGTTCCCGCACTCTTTGCAGTGGTGAGGCTTCTCTCCTGAGTGAATGTCTTGGTGTCGTAGGAGATTTTTCTGGTCAGTAAAACTCTTCCCACACTGTGAGCAGGCATAGACTTCTTTCTGCTCTTGCTGGTTGGATGCGTTAATGTTGAGAGTACCACGGAGTACCTGAATACTGGAGCTTCTTGTGTGCATACAGTTCTGAGATTTTATTTCTCCTGATTGTAGCAGTCTCTCATATTCCTCCAAGTGGCATTTTCTGATGTGTACATGGAGGTAAATTTGAGATGTATAAGAAACGGAACACAAGGAGCAGGAGAAGACTTGTACCTTGGTATCATTCATTTCTGGAGCAGAAAATGAACAGTATTAGAGACTCATTACAAAGTACATATACTCTATGAATTATGGACTAATATATATATATACATACAAAGTTCACTTGTGGTGAACATGTGCAGAGTGACCGAGTCTCACTTTATGTTACTACTAATAACGTGAACACTTATTATGTGGAAGATGCCTTCTGTAAACTATTTTTTTTTAAGAACCTTTATCAATCCATACAGGATTTCACTGAGTTTTTTTGTGATTGTTGCGGCCAAAAAACTTGATTTTTCTGGGGCTTTTTTCAAAATTTGCGATGCAACTTGCTGAGTTTTTTGTGCTTTTTTGCGGAAAACTACTTAAATTGGTGAAATTGCAACTCTTGCAAGTTCCACCGAATATTGCAGAGTTTCCTTGATTTTGCATTAATTTCCGCGATCGCGAAATCCTGGAGGGACTCCTTTATATGCATGGCCAAGATCAAATTTGGGAGAAACTGGGTGGAAAACCCTAAAAATCTACTACAAGGCTAACAAAAAAATGTGGTGACTGTAGCCAAGAACTATGTGTGGTATTTCCAAACCAATGAGAAATCTGAGACTGAAATCAATCCAAGTCCATTCGCTTGTGTGTAAACCAAAGCCAAGCCAAATCAAAGCCTGGACTTTCAAACAAAATCTGAGAACTCTTTACTTTTAAATGAATTGCCAGCTTTAGAATGATCTCCACGTGACTTGGTTACTTAACCCATTTCACTGAGGTAATCATCTTCAGACTCTTCTGTCTTTTTTAAATTCTTCCTTTTAAATCGTTTCTTCTGTTGGGCCACATGCTTCATAGAGCTTGATGTCTCTCCACCTGAAATTCCAGCATTTAAACTTAAATACTTTCTTTTTTTCTAATGTCTCAAGTAAAAGTATAAAAACTGAGGAATAACAGTGAAAATGAACTGAGGGACAGATCCAGCCACAAATAATGTCTAATTGAGACTACAAGGTTTTACTGAACTCCAGACTGGACCATAATACACCCTGTTGCCTTACCGAGGTAGTCTTCATCTTCAGGCTCTTCCTGTTTTATATGTTTCTGTTGGTCAACAAGTGCGATATTTCCCACAGAGCATGATGGTCCATTACCTGAAATTCCAACTATATTTATACATTTATGTCATTTAAATGAAACAAAGTGAAGTACAAAACAAACAAACAAAACCTCAGCCACCAAGAAGACTAGTCCTTCTTGTTACTAATTTGTATAACAAAACTACCCTTAAAATATACTTCAAATGGAATTCAAGGGAATAATGATATTGAAGAAAAACTACTTCAGACATTTGACCTTGATGCTGTTTGGATCAATTCCAAAATCTAATCAGTTCATCTGCTGATTATTACAATGATGATTCCATATAAATACTACAAACATTCAACCACTTGTTCTTGAGATATCGTGTTAACGAGAATCTCGGTTGGATGGCTGGAAGGACAGTAAGAGGAAGAGGCATAAAAATCTGACAAGACAGTAATGTGGGTCTGTTTCAGTTAAGCCGAACCACAAAATAAACTGGTTCACAAATTATTCTGGTAAAAACTAAATGTATTACTGTGCTCAGTACTACTGTGCTTAGATTGGACTGTGTTGTTCCCTGTTGACTTACAGAGGTAGTCGTCATCTCCAGGTTCTTCTTTTTTTATATTCTGAAGGTCCACAGGTGTGACATGTACCACAGAGCCTGATGTCCCTCCACCTGAAGCTGTACAAATTTCTGTCTGTCCATCCCCACAAGACTAATGGCCAAAGAGTAAAAATAATTATTTAGCACATAGAAATTAAGCAAAATTAAAGTTATAACTTATTTGCAGATCTTCACCATACTGTCTGAGGAGATAATGATAACTGAGGTTTACTTAGCTACCAAGGCAACAAGAACATTCAAACAGCCAAGAGAATATCATACGTATTAAACATTTATCCTGGTTGGTGCTCTGATTTGAAAGAGTGTTTTACTTTATTTGTAGCTATTCCAATATGCAGTTCTACTAAGCTCAACCATATCAGAAGATTACACACACATGGATAAATGTTACCTGTGAGCCAGCAGGAAGATGATTGTGTGGAGGTTTTCTGGAAGAGCACAGTCGAACCTCTGCGGAATCCATTTAAGGTGTTATCAGAAGGTCTAAAAAGTCATGATTCTGGAAAAAAGAGTGAAATCATAAGCAGAATTCCAGATTCTTCTGTAAACTACTACTCTTCAGAGAAACTATTAAAATATAGAGAAAGAAAAACATGTTGAAGGCTTACATTTCAAGGTATTTCACCCTGCTGACTCCTGTGACGGAGCGGTTTCAAACATTGTTCAGTGCAATGGGAAACCTGGGCCGGCTTGAAGGGGGATTTTCGGCCAAACTGGTTTAGAAGAAGAAGAAGAAGCCTTTGTTTGTCACATATACATTACAGCACAGTGAAATTCTTTTTTCACATATCCTAGCTTGTTACAAAGTCGGGGTCAGAGCGCAGGGTCAGCCCTGATACGGTACCCCTGGAGCAGAGAGGGTTAAGGGCCTTGTTCAGTGGCCCAACAGTGGCAGCTTGGCAGTGCTGTGACTTGAACCCCCAACATTCCGTTCAGTAACCCAGAGCCTTAACCGTTGAGCAACCACTGACCAATGGACAGCACCAGGTTTGGCTCGCCAAAATCTGCCTGGCCAGACATTTGCAAATCAATCCTGCAAAATGTACCTTGTGCAACAAGATTGCTCTTTGGATCTGTGACCAAAGAAGACCTGGGGGGTATGAGCACAGGTCTTAAAATCAGCACAGCAAATGGGCCAAGGCAGATGAAAACTTCAAACTTCCACATCTTGGTTAGGGTCTGGCACATGCAAGCCTTAAACAGAGAAAGTCAAGCTCTTAGGTCCCAAGCAGATTTCTGAGTGCCACCCCTTTTACTTTGTGGATGGGGCTCTTAACAGCACTCCCACTATCATATCGCTGCTGAAGAATTCCCCAGTGATGTCCCGCAGTGACACCCCGTACCACTCACTCCATTCACCATGAAGTTGTTCGAGCGGCTATTCATGAGTCACACTAGAACTAGTCTCCTCATCACACCAAGCCTGCTGCAGTTCATGTATTGCCCCACCTGCTCCACAGAGGGCATGATCTCATATGCTCTTCATCTGGCCCTAATCTACCTGACAAAAAGAATACTTATGATTGAACTGAATGATACTCATAGACTTCAGTTCAGCATTCTACACAATCATCCCCCAGCAGCTGATCAAAAACCTGGACCAGAAGGTTTCAGTCCACTGCTAAGCTGTAGCTAAGGACCTCATTAGTATTTAGTGTAATTCAATCTCTTTATTGTGACGTTAAGTGGTATTATTGTGTGATAAAACAATCTCGATTTGTACTGCGTTAAATTTTCCGTAGATAACAATGATTCAAATTCAATAAACTTTTGTCTCTATTTTCCATCTAACTTCCCAAAATAGCCAACAGATGCAGACTGATCATTATACTTTAAGAATTTTGCTCAGTCTAATGCTGCACAATGACATTTAGTCCGTACAGGATTTCGCAGTTTTTTTGTGATTGTTGCAACCAAAAGTGTTAGATTTTCCCGCAGCTTTCTGAAAAATCTGCGATGCGACTTGGGAGGTTTTTTTTGTGCTTTTTTTTGGCAAACTCACGAAATTGTTTTGCCCTGTCTTTCACAGTGATGTTTGTTGGTAAATGAGACCATTTAGCTGTACTCCTGTTTGACACATGTGAATCGATGAGTGCTTCGGCTGAATGTGCGCAGTGATGACATAACATGAGGCGTCTCGGTCCAAATCTGCGGAAAATCTTTGGTAAATTTGAAAAGTTGCAAGCTCCTCAGAATATTGCAGCGTTTCCTCGATTTTGTGCAAATTTCTGCGATCACAAAATCTTGGAGGGACTGACATTTTTACACACTACAGTGGTAAATGGCGCAGTTATATAGCACTTTTATCCAAAGAGCTTCACACTGTGTCTCATTCACCCATTCCCACACTCACTCACACACCAATGGTAGCAGAGCTGCCACGCAACTTGGGGTTCAGTGTCTTGCCCAAGGACACTTCGGTATGTGGAGTCACGTGGGCCGGGAATCCAACCGCCAACCCTACAATTAGTGGACAACCCGCTCTACCACCTGAGCCATAGCCACCCCACTACAACCTGCATACGGGTTATATTCTGTCCCTTTTCACATATATTTTTACACCAGATCAAAAAAAACTATCAAAAAAAATTCATATTAGAGTTAATAAACTCATTATGTGTCAGATGGACAAATGTTAGACATACAGTAGCTAAACCCAATTAACCATTATTGACTGGATGTAGATAGTGTCACTTAAATCATAGTGCACTGTAACGCTTAAATTAATTAAACTCCCTAATCATCAGACAAAATTTATCACACAAATGAAACTGTATGTACGTTTTAGCCATCTACACCCCTGTTTTTACAGTGTCAAAGTAAAATACACAATGTCTCATTCTCTATGTATTGTACTTCCAAAGGAGTAGGGAGCCATTTTGTTTGCCGAGCAGCTGATGGTTTAACTTACCTCAGGTTTCAAAGTGGAGCATAGAAAACATGCTCAAATCTATTACTGTAAAAACTAGTCAGGAATATTTTCATGTAAAGATTATTACCTCAATGATGGAGCTACGTGATAAACACGGGAACTGCATCGGTATACGGCTGGAGAACAAGAGCATCACACTGGGCTGCATTCATCCCTAATCCAGAATGTTCCAGCAGGTGGCGCTGTGAACTTTAACAAGGCTGTAAACCCACAACAGAAGAAGACGAGCTAACCCGAGGTAATCATCTGTATGTCAAAAGATTTCTGAAATGCTTTACATTTCCAATTGAAAGACATTAGAGAATGATTCTGTAGCGTTTTCACTATATCTAGTGCAATTTATAGTCAAAAAAGGAGACATTGGGATTTGGTCTTGGACTAAACGTTACCGTTTTTATGATTATTAGTGTATTAAATCACAGCTCTATATTAATATGGTTTAAATGTCTGATTGGTAATGTGATTTTTCTGATTTTTTTGGTGTCTAAATGGGTTTATGTTTAAAATTTTAAAGATTAACACCAAACGTGACGAAAGGGAACAGTGTTTTGTTATTATATGATTTTTCTAAATAAATGATTGCTTTTTTATTGTAGAATTGTAATATACAATCTACAAAATCTTTCAAAATTGTCTGAATAATTGTGATAAATAATTGTGGTTATTGTTTTCTAGAGACTGGATTATGCAGTTGTTTGTTAGTTTATCCTATATGACTCTTTCTGAACAACTTCAGAAAGTAAAACAAAAAAAAATGTATAAAGTTAGCAAGCTAGTAGGGCTTACAAATGGGGGAAATGGGAACGATCAGATAATACTGCATGAATTATCACATCTGCATAAAAAATAGCTAAAAAGATTTTATGGATTTTTATTTCTTTAATTAGTTGGTAAATTGTTGCTGAATGGCAACAATGTGCAATAGTGGGAAGCATCATATAGTCAAAAATAGCACAAAATGTACGAGGTTTCTATTCCAATTACTGCACTTTGCAGACTATAAATTGCAGAGGGTTTTTTTTTTTTTTTTTTTTTTTTTTTTGCCAACGAGTAAGCATGTAAAATTTATATCTTCTAGAAAGGAATTACAGTTGTAAAAAGTATGTGGATGGATTTACTCACTCAAAATACATACAAAAATTACATCCAAACATGTTTTGGGTGAAGTATCTTTTTAATTCTTTCTCTTGAATTCTTAATTCTTTCTCTTGAAACATGACATTTAGAAAATAAGGTGCAATTTGAATTTGAACAATTCTTCTTACTTTGAATGTGAAAAATGTAAATATACTATTGGAGAAGCCTATTGTTTTTTTTGTTGTTGTTGTTGTTGTTGTTGTTGTTGTTTTGCGCTATGTAGACCTGTTTCAGTTTATGAATGCACATACCACAATTTCATTATCGCATCTTGCGGCCATGTGGCAACAATTACATTTTATCATTTAACAGAATACACAAAATATATAAACTTGTTTAAATGACAATGAATAAATGTTAACTTATCACAGATAATATTTACATTTTTTCCCCTTTAAGTAGTTTTGCCTAAATATTGGAAATAATCAAATTTTGAGAGCTTTTCCGATGATAACCTTCACCATGTCATGTATTTGCAGCAAAGTAAGCGCAAACAGCACTTCTGGGTCATGTGACATGACATTTTTTTGTTATGTCAAAGTTAAAGCCCAATTTTTCCAGTTACATGGAAAAATAATAGTTTTCTATTATTGCCTATCAAAAAAATTTGAGATAAATTAATTGTTGCCACATAGCAGCACCATGCAGTAAACGGTTAAATAATCAAGAACATCAAAAATAACTTCTCCATCAGCCACATTTAATTGAAGGAAACAACCTTCTTTCAGAACCTGCATGGTGCAATACAACACTGCAGTTAAACAGGACAATAAAATACATATGAAGCAGTCCATATGTAGTCTCAAAAATCAGCACTGGACACAATAATACAAATTATATGTAATCTGTAGCAGCAGCACAGGTTATAGTAAACCACAGTGTACAGGAGCAGCATAATGATCTACACCAGCATCCTCACATAATAATTAATAGAGGAAACACATAACATTATAGAACCTGCAACAGTCTTCAGCAGAAATGTTAAGTCCTTACTTCCTTATTGGAGTAAGATGTGGTTTTTAACCAGGCAGTTTTTTCCCTGACTCAATCCCACTTAAAGAAACAGAGATGAGACTGTGCCAGTTGGCTCCAGTGGGAGGTTGCATTTTTATTATTTATTGCACTGCTAATAGCTAATATGACGCCTGAAAAAAAGAACATAATATACCACCCATCCAATTTGACACTTTTTCCACTTTCTTAAAATATTGGAATTAATTTTAAGTACATTATAAATACAAATAAATAATTTACTTTAGTAAATCGTGTGCAGCGGGATACATTTTGGCCATGACTCTTTCTCATCAGAGCTGGAAAGATGGTACACGCCCATGGGGAAAACAGTAGTGCTGGCTCTACAGCAAGAGACAAACAACAAGTGAGATGAGCAACTTGTGCACCCAGGGTTCAGTGGTCTTGCATTACAAAAATGTAGTTTTTATTTACATAAAGGGCATGTTGACTAATTTTCACTCTCCCTGATTCCTTTGAAATTAAATCCTCATGTTTTATTAGTATATAGATGATTCTGGAGTTCAGCATTTGATTTTAGTCTCCTTTTTCAGAAAAACAACCGTTAAGACCTTCTAATAAGACCTTAAAATGGAGTCAGCAGAGGTCCAACCATGCTGTTCTAGAAAACCTCCACAGACATCTGTTCCTGTTGGCTCAGAGGTAATGATTATCCATATGTGTAATTGCTTGATGTGTTTCATTTGTAAAGCTTTGAACAACAGGATATTGGAAGAGTAAGGGATTACTACCATCAAAAGAAGCACTTTCAGATCAGAGCATGGGTTGGATTAAATGCACTAAATGGCCAAATATTTGTGGACACCTGTCCATCACACCCATATGTTGTTCTTTCCCAAACTATTGGCACAATGTTGGAAGCACACGATTGTATAGAATGTCTTTGTATGCTGTAGCATTGCAATTTCCCTTCATTGGAACTAAGAGGCCCAAACCTGTTCCAGCATGATGCCCCTGTGCACAAAGCGAGCTCCATGAAGACATGGTATATTAAGGTTGGAAGAAGGTGGAAGAACTTGAGTGCCCTGCACAGAGCCCTGACCTCAGCCCCACTGAACACCTTTGGGATGAACTGGAACTGGAGCCTCCTCAAATCAACATCAGCGCCTGACCTCAGCCTCACTAATGCTCTTGTAGCTGAATGAACACAAATCCCCACAGCCACGCCCCAAAATCTAGTGGAAAGCCTTTCCAGAAGAGTGGAGCTTATTATAACAGAAAAACTGGAATGGGATGTTCAAAAAACACGTGAGTGGGATGGTCAGGTGTCCACAAACTTTATAGGCCTTATTGTATATATCTATTGAAGATCTTACTCCTTCAGTGTCTTGGTACCTCAGTGGTGGAATGAGCTTTCTTCTTCATTCTGATTAGCCCTGCATTTCCTGTTTTATGTATATTATAATTCTCTCTTTTATTTTTATGCACATAAGTTTAAAAGACTCATCATCACCACAGAAACATCTGTAGCACTCAAGCTAGCGCATTTTAGCCAGAGCACTACTGCAGTCTGTGTGACCATTCTTCTGTTACTCACCTTCCTTCCATGGTAACTTGCATGCTACCAAGTTATCATCGTCTAAGAGCATATGCTCAGGATCTATAAATAGTGATGATTGTCTTTGTTAATAAGTATTATTACTCTTTGGTTAGGTTTGTGGTAATGTGCGAACAGAAACGTGTACAGTGTCTGGTGGAGAGACCTCAGGCTCTGTGGGACAAGCCACGGACCTTCAGATGGATATCAAAAAGGAAGAACCTGAATATGAAGAGTATGTTTGTAAGTCAACATGACACATTACATTCCAGTCTGATGATCGGTAATACTTTTTACTTTAACAATATTGAAATTTCAGGTGAAACCACGACAGGCTTTGTGGGACACATCACACCAGTGTGTCAACACACGCATGTAAAAAAGGAAGAACCTGAAGAAGAAGACTATCTCTGTAAGAAAACATGGTGAATTAAGGCCCCAGACTGGAGCTCAGTAACTCTTTATATTCATAAATTAAATATATTTGTGAGTGGACCAGTCCTTCAATACCTGTGCTCCCAACCCCACCCACCTTGTTCTTCAGAGTTGTATTTGAGATTAAAGTATTTAAACATACATGGTGTAATTTCAGGTGATTGGACATCGAACTCTGTGCCCCAACCAAATGGAGGATTTCAAATGAAGCATGTAAAAGAGGAAGAGTCTGAGGATGAAGACTACCCCCATACAATGGGTTAAGTAACAGTTATTGTAACATTCCACTTAAAGTTTTCTATACAATTCATTTTATAAAAATATAGAAAGGTGGTGCAGCGTTGCCACCTCATAGCGTCAGGGTCACCGGATTCACCCTGAGCCCAGGTTACTGTCTGTGTGGAGTTATTCTTCATGCTTGTTTCTGCATGTCTTTCTCCATGTTTGTGTGGGTTTCTTTTGGGTCCTCCAGTTTCTGTCTTATCTCCCAAAAACTAGGCATTACAGGAGTTGCCCCTAGGTGTGAAAGAGTGTGTGAATGTGTGTGCGTATGGTGCTCTGGGATGGACATGTGTCCCATCCATGTACCCCCCGTCCAGTGTTTCCAAGATAAGCTCTGAATCTACTCTGACCCTGCTGAGCGAACAAGTCAATCAGCTGATGTCATCAAGTAATTATTGTTTTTCAGTCAGTTCACTAAAACAGGTAGTGTGGGGCACCACACCTTTGTGCATCTGGAGGAAGACTGATGTATTTATGCCTGAAAGCATGATGTAGAGGGTCATGTCATTTAGACTGCCTTTATCACCACTGTCTCCTCACCTCTCAGAGAACATAATTGATTGTAGATGGATAGGTAGTTTTGTTGAAGTATTTGCTCTGTTCTTGAATTGTACCATTGGTTTCCATGGTACATTTTTTAGAAGGTGATTGACAAAATTTTCAAGTCCATTGTGTCAGGTGACTAAACTACATACTGTTTAGCTTGTCAGCAGCTGCCTAGCAAAGAAAACCAGCTTTCTTCTTCTGTTCCCTGCAACAGTGTTTAGACTTTGTCATGGAGCTTACATCATCCTGGAACAAACCTTTTTAACAGTGTGAGTTACTGTGAATTGCTATGTGCAGTTCATTCATCTAAACTGTCTAAACCCTCCCAACTAGCATACTTTGGCAGCATACTTCATATTACCTCAAGGCAGCAGATATGGGTCTACCTTTGAGCAATGATGCTTATCTGCAGTGCTGCTCAAGAAAATAAATCATTCTTTAATGACCACTGCTTGGTCATGCAGAACTGCCAGCTAGTACCAGGATGAACTCTCATATCAGATTATTCTGCCTTGCAGTTGGTGCCATATAGGCAAATTTTCCCCAAAGGAAACAGCTTCTTTTTTCTTAATGTGTCACCAAAGCAACATCTGCCCAGGAGGGACATCTGTCCACTTATAATAGAAGCCTCCCATACCAAGCTTCGGAATGCATGGTGTGGTGAGGAAGATGAAGCCCAACTCTTCCTAGCAGCGAGCTTGTAGGTGCAGAGGCGCCAGTGTTTGGAAGATATCACTGCCTTATGTTGCAGTTGACTAAAGGTCGTAACTTGTCATTTCTGACCTCACAACACTTCATGACCAAAAGTTTGTGGACACCTGACCATCACACCCATATGTGATTCTGAAAGTGAAGGTTTTAGTTAAATGTAGTGTATGTTCAGTGAACGTGAACATGTTTCGTATATAACCCCTGGGAGAAGAAGACAACATTGAGCTGTCCAGCACAACAGTGATAGCTTGGTGAAGAGCAACTGCTGAACTGAGAGCAGACAGCGGTGATGGTCTATATAGATGTAACCATTTTGACCATGCTTCGAGGGTTTCCTCTGTGTACTCCAGTTTCCTACCCCCAGTCCAAAGACACGTGGCATTGGTATAGTGTGTGAATGTGCCTTGCAATGGCTTGGCACCTCATCCCACCTGGTGCCCTGAGTTCCCTGGGATAGGCCCTGGGTTCCCCGTGACCCTCTGTAGGATTAGAAGTATGGAAGATGGATGGATGAATGGACTTCATCCAAGTAAAAAGAGTGTTACTGGCAGTAAAACACTGTGTGAATGTTTTCAGTCACTCTCTGTGCTTGTTCATCAGAATTTATTGCTTTTATTGCTGCTGATCATCCATAACTTATAGAGCCTCATAGAACTCACTATGTTTACCTCATTTTTTTTTTTCCTAAAAATAAAATAAATATTTTATTATATTTTTCTTGTTTCTAATACTGTTCATTTTCTGTTCCAGAAATAAACACTGCCCATGTCTTGTCCTGCTCCTGGTGTTCACTTTCTTGTACATCTCAAAATTACCTCCAGAAACACATCAGAATATACCACTATGAGGAATATGAGAGATTAAAATCAGAAGAGGTACTGTATGACAATCTGATGCCCACAGTAAGCTCCAGCATTCAGCAAACAGTCTCTGGTTATACCTCAAATCAGCGAATGAGGAAAGGAGTCTATCCCTGCTCACAGTGTGGGAAGAGTTTTACTGACCGGAGTAATCTCAGACGACACCATAGCATTCACACAGGGGTGAAGCCACATCACTGCTCATGGTGTGGAAAGTGTTTTATTCAAAGGAGAGATCTCAAAGAACACCAGGTCATTCACACAGGTGAGAAGTTGTATCAGTGCTCGCAGTGCGGGAAGAGTTTTTCTCGACAGCGTGATCTCCAAATACACCAACGGGCTCACACAGGAGAAAAGCTGTATCGCTGCTCAGAGTGTTCAAAAAGTTTTAATCGGCAGAGCAACCTCATACAACACCAGGTCATTCACACGGGAGAGAAGCCGTATTACTGCCCACAGTGTGGGAAGAGTTTTACTCGACAGAGTAACCTCATACAACACCAGGTCCTTCACACAGGAGAGAAACCGTATCACTGCTCACAGTGTGGGAAGAGTTTTATTCACCAGAGTTATCTCCAACGACACCAGTGTGTTCACGTGGGAGAGAAGCCGTATCGGTGCTCACAGTGTGAGAAGAGTTTTACTCGAAAGATTGATGTCCAGCGACACCAGCGTCTTCACACGGGAGAGAAGCCATATCAGTGCTCACAGTGTGGGAAGAGTTTTACTCGACAGAGTACCCTTAAATCACACTGGCATGTTCACACAGGACAGAAGCCATATGACTGCTCAGAGTGTGGGAAGAGTTTTACTCGACATAGTGATCTCCAACGACATCAACGCGTTCACACAGGAGAGAAACCGTATTGCTGCTTACAGTGTGGGAAGGGTTTTACTCGACATAGTACGCTTGAAGCACACCAGATCGTTCACACAGGACAGGAGTATGGAGTTCAAGTCATGCCATTAGAAATCTGAATTTGAATGCTAAAATCTGAATTTGAATGTTCTTAATGAATTTTGAACTGTTCAGGTGTGACAAATGGATTAAAATTTTGTCGTATACATGGAAATGTTCATTGCATTACTGATGCCAGCTACACTGAAGGTATTTCATGTTTTCAAGCTAGCACATTCCATATTCACTCTCAAAGCTGTCCATATGTGAGGAGGAAAGATCTCAGTGGAGTGTAGATCATCTTGGCACTACAGATGGCACAGTGCTGTGACAAAGTATTTGCCTCCATACTGATTTCTTCTGTTTTTGTGTATATCTCATACTAAATAGTTTTAGATCTTTAAACGAAATGCAACTAGGGATGTCACGACAACCGATACTTCGGTACCAACATTCTTAAAACGTGACGGTACTTGTTTTTCTGGAGTAGCGTTGGTACTGTATCTAATGAAGGTACAGAGGTTGCAATTCTTCTGGACCTGATGGGGGCAGCAAATACACGCAAGTGTTTTAGTCAGTCCACAAGTGGTGAAGAAGAAGAACAACAACTAGAAGCACATGGGAAAAACTACAGAAGATGGCGACGAGTTTAGCTCCGCCCCAACTCGTTGAGAGGAAAGATGGTAAGAGTCAAATATGTAAATACTTCGCATTCGAGGTGGATGACAACAAACACACAATTGATGCTCTGAAGCCAGTGTGCAACCGATGTTATCGTTCATTTCAAACAAAGCAAGGAAACACCTGGAATTTGGTGAAGCACCTGAAAGACGGTCCCTATATTATGTTTGTTTGAGGCAGCTACATTGTGGCCGTGAAACCAGCTAACGTTATGCTCCATGTAATGTTTGCGATAGCCAGTTATTTGTTAACGACGCTAACACATTGCAATGTTATAAACTACCTCCTAATGGACCACCATGCATCACCATTCAGCCCGTGTCCTGTCAGCTAAATGTAGCCTAATGTCACTAATAATTATTCAAATGTTCATGCTTTTAATAAGTCCTTCTGGCCTCCTACCAGATCAGTGAATTTAATTTAATGCTTGCATTCAGAGTTTAAGGTGTGTGTGTGTGTGTGTGCGTCTGTGTGTGTGTGTGTGCGCGCGCGTTTAGGAGTGCTGCACCTCGACTGTAGCCTCTACTCATTGTCAGACAGTGTTTGATAACTAAAATATCCCTCTCTCTCTCTCTCTCTCTCTTTGCCAGTATCAGCCAGAGGAGGATGTCCTCCAGGAGAGTTTTTAATTAAAAAAAATATATATATTTTTATACCACACCGTGGTATCAACTTTGGTATCGAGTATCGTGTACTTTTGGTGGTATCGGTACTGACTACTAGATTTTTGGTATCGTGACATCCCTAAATGCAACATAAAACAAAGGGAACCTGAGTAAACACACAATAGTTTTTTTTTTTATTATTGAAGCAAAAAAGTTACCCAGGTCCTGAATCAGCAAAGCATCCACACACCATCACACTTCATCCACCATGCTTGACCGTAGGGATGATGTTCTTTTTGTGGAATTCTGTGTTTGGTTTACACCAGATGTAACGGGACTCCTGTCTTCCAAACAGTTCCACTTTCAACTCATCAGTCCACAGAACATTCTCCCAAAAGATTTGAGGATCATCAAGGTGTGTTTTGGCAAAATTCAGACGAGTCTTAATGTTCTTCTGGGTTAGCAGTGGTTTTCAACTCGCCACTCTTCCATGGACGCCATTTTTGCAGAGTGTCTTTCTGATAGTGGAGTCATGAACAGTGACCGTTATTGATGCAAGAGAGGCCTGTAGGTCCTTTGATGTTATTGGCTCTTTTGTGACTTCCTGGATGAATAGTAGAGATGTGACGGTATGAAAATTTCACATCACAATTACTATGGCCAAAACTATCACGGGTATCAATATTATGACAGTAATGTTAAAATGTGCTAAAGATATCCAAAAAGTTCTGATACACACACTGAAATCGTTTAAACAGGTTTTATATTTGACTATAAAGTGATGGTTGTCTGTACACGATGTTTGGCCGCACACCGATTACATCACAAAAAAAGGTGGAGGGGCTATATCACCAAAGAGCTAATTTTACTACTTTAACTATGTTACTACTTTACTAACTTTAATTTAACTACATATTCTACTACATATTCTTATTCTTATTCTTTAACTACATATTCTACATTCTACATATTCTACTACATATTCTTATTCTTATTCTTTAACTACATATTCTTATCACCCTGGTTGATAAGAATAATAAACAGACAGCACTGCTCTGCTATGGCAGAAAAACAATCATGGAGTTATTTCACTCCAGTAAACAATAAATGAGGCAAAATCTGACTAATGGATCACTCTTTAAAGTTTGGATATCGGGATATTAGCCTTGGCATTCACTTTGGTATCAGATCGAAAAGGAAATGAGTTTGTATCGCACATCCCTATGATGCCGCTAACAGAACGCTCCAGCAGGCGGCGCTGTGTGAACGCGAGATTGTGCGAGATTACGCGTTCGGTGGTGGCGCATGCGCACAGCTCTGCTCGTTCGAGTTTTAACCTTAACCTTTGACCAGATTATTGCGTTTTTAACTTTACACCGCCCGGGATATGGGAGATCTGCGCTGTTAGCGGAGCGCTTGGTGACAGCAGGCGGATCCTGTTCAGACAAGATAGAGTTTGAGAAGTTTAAGATGAGTTGTGTGTAATATGTTGAACGACAGACAGATAAATTGGGCAATGTTAAGAAGTGCAGGAGTAGTAACGTGATCTCCGGAACACAGGCCAAGCGCTTTTATTTCTGGAGCCGCTTTAATAACTGGTGTTAACACCTGTACCTGTACTGAATTCGCGTAGTTGATAATAATAATAATAATAATAATAATAATAATAATAATAATAAACATTTCCTACAAATGGACATCGGAACGGTGGTGTGTTGCTGTTTTACTGCTGTGCTGTTGGCATTTCTGTTTGCTGCTTACAAACTGGGCTTGTTTTATCAGCTGTTTCATAAGGTAAGTAACCTTAAAAGCATTAGAAACCAATAGTTTATTATTTACTTTCATATTTCATTGATGGCTGGCTGCTCTATGAAAGAAAGACTGCAGGAATCCTTTCATTGCACACTTAAAAAACTTCTGTAGTATAATAATAATACATTATTATTATTATTATTATTATTATTATTATTATTATGTTCATCTCAAGAACGAGTTACTGAGTCATTATAGGATTTATATAGATATATCACTATACCACTATACACAGCAGATGAACTGGTTACATTTTAAAACTGATCCAAGCAGGGTCAAGGTCAGAGCAAGGTCAAGTGTCAGCAGAGATTCTTTCTTCTTTTTCTTCAATAGGGTATTTCCTGTTTGGAGTATATTTTCAGGGTAGTTATTTAGTAACAAGAAGCAGGCATCGATGAACTTTGATGTAGTTTACAAAGACAAAGTCTTAATTTGTCGTTTGCAAGGTTGACACATACAAAACTGCCCATTGATATTTTTGACATATGACATAGAGTAAACAAACTATACAAATGTGCAAATGCAAAATGTGCACGGACCGAAACATTCAATATACAAAAACAGACTGCGTATACAGAAAATATACAGGCATGGGTGAATATTGTACACGGGGGTGGACTTAGCACTAGGCAATGCAGGGGACTGCCTTGGGCCCCCGGAAGCCAAGGGCCCCCTAAAAATGCAAATTATATACATTCGATGTATAATAGAGGTATATTGATAATCAAGGTAAATATTTTGCCCAGGGCCCCTACATCTCTAAATCTGCCCTGATTGTACTGTACATAGTAAGTGTGCAATGTGCACAAAACTGGCTGTGCAATTATGTGATCACATACTGTTTAAGAGTCTGATGGCTTGGGGAAAATGACTATTTATGAGTCTGTTTGTTTGCACCTGGATGCTCTGGTAGCATCTGCCAGACAGAAGCGGCTGAAAGAGCAAGTGTTCTGGATGACTGCTATCCTCTGTAGGTCCCTGCATTCGACAGAAAAACAGCTGCTATTCCAGGCCGTGATGCTGCCACTAAAAATGCTGTCAATGGTGCAACTATGAACAGTGCGTGAGAATGTCCCGGGCCATTCCAAACTGCCTCGTCTTCCGCAGGAAGTACAGATGCTCCCGGGTTTGTCTTATTAAAAGAAAGAAAAATAGAAATATCTATAATCATGGATCAACAGTAAAATATAGTTAAGTCAAATCTGAGAATTAAGTGTGACTGTTAAGAGAGAAAATTGGCATGAATAAAAATTAATTAAACACTATGAAGAACAGATATGTTTTTAGCCTTTTAGTAAATACGACCAGATCCACAAAAGCTTTCAGGTCAACAGGGAGTTAAAACAAAAAGCTGCCTCACCACTCTTTAGCTAGGTAGTGGGTACAACCAGCATATTTTTGCTTGTTGATGTGAGAGCTAACAATCAAGCTAAGACCACAAAGGCATTTAAAATTCAGTGATAAAGTATCTTAAAATCAATTCTAAAAAACATCGGTAGCCGGTGCAGCTGTTTGCAAACATGTAATGTGATCTCCGAATCTACAGCATGTCAAGATTTGCACAGTAGCATTTTGGCACTTTGTAAACTAGTCATGGAGCACTTTGGTAAACGAGAAAAGTGAGTGTTAAAGAATTCAAATCGAGCTGACACAAAGGCATGTAGTTTCTCGCTATCAGCAGTCGAGAGAACGTCACAGACCTTAGATATGTTTCTGAGGTGATAGAATGCTGTTTTACAGTATGGTGCTTAGATGAGCAATTACAGTTGCAATCAAAATTATTCAACCCCCATTGCAAATCAGGTCAAAATTTACAGACGTTCAGCTGTCTGCAACAAACAAATCAAACAAAAGCAATTGAAAAAGTGCATCACATCGAATGCTTCAAGTGGTTTCCCCAAATTCAACTGAAAATGCAACTTATAATGATTTCTCCAGTTTCAAAATGATTCAACCCCCTGAATAGAATCCCTCATAACAGCACAAATATTCAAAACAGGCACACCTGATGCAATTAATCAAGGGCTTAATTAGTTGTACCAGGTGTGGTTGAGCTGGAACACATGATAAACCTGAACTGGCTAGGGCAGAAAATATATGAAATACCTGGTCGGGGCAGAAAACAGCTGCAACCAGATTTCTGAGGAGGCAGATATCTTGATTGCAGCTGTACAAAGTACAGCACAGTATTTTACACCACTTAGGTTGGAGCGTGTCTCTAGGAAATTCTACCTAGCTACTTTATTTACAATATTTTTAACATTTGCCTCAAATCACTACTTTCAGATTCTGATTCTTACCCAACAGAGGTTCAATGCTTGCCTTTTACTATCACCTAGTTGTTACAGTATATAAATTTTTTTGTCACATTGGCTTTCCTAAACTCTACATGTCTTAGCACCACCATCCTGGACAGGGCCCTCACGACTAAACTATAAAATCAAACAAGCACATAAATATGAGGAGGGGAACAGTAAACTAACTAATTATCAGCAAAATAACTAATTATCATAAATTTTAAGCACTTGATGCACAAGTCATGTCAGTGCTATGTCAGTGGCCAAAATAATATTAAAATAAACTGATCTATTGGAACAGATAAAAATGCTAATATCAACACTGGCTGCCTGGTTAACTCAAGTCTAAGTTGAGTGTCTCTTAGGGTCTTTGTGTGCTGTTGCATTAATTCCTACAACTTTTCTCAGACGGACAGGAAGAGTCCTCGGCAAGGAGGCGAGAGTGTGGCAGAGGTACTTCAGGCTCATGGCATCAAGTTTGTTTTCACGTTGGTTGGCGGACACATCTCTCCTATCCTGGTGGCATGTGAGAAACTGGGGATCCGTATTGTGGACACCCGTCATGAAGCCACAGCTGTGTTTGCAGCTGATGCAGTAGCAAGACTCTCTGGTACTGTAATCTATGTTCTAAATGAAAATTGTCTTCGTTGTTGAATCGAAAGATAAGGAAAAAAGAGCCAGTCTCTGTAATTCCATTAAGGGCAAAACAGAGCAGTAAAGATAATTTTATTACAAGCTGAAAATTTGATGTTGTAACGATGCTGTACCCAAAAGAATTAACTTTAGGGGGTTCACAGTATCAGGGATGAATACTTCTGAAATCAAAAACTTTCCCCTTTTTATTGTTAAGTAATTTTACAAGCTGTTTGTAAAATTGGTTGATTTTACTCTCAACTTCAATATTGTTGACTATTTTGTGTAGACTTGCCTATAATCCCCATTCATGTGGCTGAATACTTATGCAAGCAGCTGTGCATATAAGGTAAAACCATAATTTGGAAAAAAAAAAAAATTATTTTAATAACAAAGTGCAGTCTGTTCATGTGTTTTGTTGGTGATGTATGTTCATTCAGAGTGTACCTTTCAGATAACTGCAGGTGAACGAACACATTGAAGAGATATTGCTCATGTGGCACTGTCTACTGCAACACATCATCAACATGACTTGTTTTGGTGTGGTCCACTTGACATTGGTCACAAGTGTAATTTGGCCTGTGACCTTATATGTCTTTGAGAAGCAGTCAGGTACTTCACATGTAAAAACACTACTGGTAAATTCTGTGATTTTTTTTTTTTCCCCCGTTCCCATGCAGGTAGAGTAGGTGTGGCTGTAGTTACAGCAGGACCAGGCCTTACTAACACAGTTACTGCAGTGAAGAATGCTCAGATGGCTGAGTCACCTTTGCTTTTGATGGGTGGAGCAGCTGCAACTCTGCTACAGGTCAAACATAAAGGAATTAATAATTCCTTTTAATTAATAATTAAGTCAGTTAACTGTAAGCAGTCTCGTTATGTTAAATTAAATGGTAACGGAATAGAGCAGAATAACATGGGGGGGGGGCACTTATACATGCATTAACAGTACTGTAAGGCACACATCTCTTTAATTCACACACCGTTTGCCTAGTCTTTCTCTGTGTTTTAAACCATAAACAAAAAACACTCACAACATAAAAGGAAACCACATCATCACAGAAATGAAGTACTATATTGAACTGAGTGATAATGGACAAATACTAGTACTGGGCTGGCAAGGCCAATTCATTTGTTTTTGCTATACGCTAAAGGCATGGCACCTTGGATAGCAGTCCAGCAGATTTCTAGGTGAGCACAATTATTGAAGCATGTGAATGACAGGTGTTTCTTGTCTGCTTATAGAGAATAAGCAGAATCTAAATGATGCAACAACCCAGGAAATTAAAAGCAAAAATAGATTTACTTAAATTAAGTGATGTGATTGAAGTAGAGATATTATAAAACATGTAGTTGTATGGATTATACATTATTATATTCATGAGCACAGAATAGAGATGATAATCATAAGGACCAAATTTTTGTGTGTGTGTGTAGGGTCGAGGATCTTTGCAGGACATTGATCAGATGTCCCTTTTCAAGCCACTCTGCAAGTTCTGTGCATCTGTTAGGAGTGTGAGGGAGATTGTACCCACTGTGAGAAAAGCCCTGGCCATCGCCCAGTCTGGCACACCAGGTACATAGCAGCAAAGTTTGAATATCCTTCAGAACAGGACACACCCTGAACAGATCTTTATTATGACAATTTATTTATGCTCTGATGAATGGTTATATTTGTTTTACAGGTCCTGTATTCATCGAGTTCCCCATAGACACTCTTTATCCATATCATCTCGTAGAGAAAGAGTTCTCACCTAAAAATACTCCTAAAGGAATTGTTGGGAAAGTTATTTCATGGTATGACAATGATAGCTAACACAATGAACAGCAGTTTGTCGTAAAATGCTTGATTGTTCACGTTGCTGTGTTTGGTTGCCGATTATTAATTGAGCTTCTAACGTGTTTTGGCTCATTGTTTAAAAGACACTTGAATGAATACCGGCCTGAGTGAATAATTTGTTTTCTCCTCCTAGGTACCTTCACAATCATCTAACAAACCTTTTTGCTGGAGCATGGGAAGTAAGAGACCTCTCACCTCTGCCTGTGCATGTACCTAAAGCAACAGACGAGGAGGTGAGCTTTAATAGCTATAATTATCAAGATAGCAATGTTTGGATACATTATTTCTCTACCATGTTGTACTTGTGTATGAACTTTGGAGTAATTTCCGAAAGGGTGTTTGGTGAGCATATACTACAGCCTGAACATGTGAAGTGTGTGTTATAGGGTGTACATCACATTTATTTCTCACGCTTACAAAAAGAATCATAATTAAACAATTAATTGATCATGTATTTTAAAGACTTTACATGAACTAACACCAAGAACAGTGTATCTTGTTTTGAGCCAAAACCTCTAGAAGTCTGTTTCCATGCTCAGTGGTTTAGCATGGTCACAGTAGATCGTTTATTCAAATTGCAGAAGACGTACAAATCTGGCTTTCAATAAAGAAATTATAGAAAGAGAGGAAGAAAATGTTAATAGTCCTACATCGCATCATAGCTAACTGCATGTGATAGAACTGTAAAAGTAAGCTATAAAAGAATTATGAAGTTATGAAGCAAAGTGTGGTCCAGCAAAAGCTAGTCCTGTCTAGTCTTGTGTTGGCAATTAGGAAATTAAATTAGGTATTTGTTAGTTCCTTGTTAGAACTCTGTATGTAATGCATTATAAAACGCATTAAAAGCGCATGCAAGCCATGATTAGCTGAAGGCCAATGTTTAAAGAGATAGATAAAACTGCAGTGTTGAAATCAGTAACCTTTTACCTCCCTGGCCTTTGACTTTTGTCTTGCCTCCAGGTGCAAAGGTGTATAGAGCTGGTAAGCAGAGCTAAGAAGCCAGTGATCGTGTTAGGCAGCCAGGCAACACTACCGCCAACACCTGTCACAGATGTCAGGTAGATTTATGTCATTTTAAACAGTGGTTGAACAACTGCACCACCAATTAATGCCTGTTTATGATCATCTCAGTCCAGATCAGTCCCTCCAGGATTTACGCAAAATCAAGAAAACTCCGCAATTTTCGGAGGAGCTTGCAGTTTTTAAAAATTACCACAGTTTTTCCACAGATTTGGGCCAACACGTCATGTAATGTCCTCACAACGTGCGGTCAGCCAAAGCCGTCTTTGATTCACATGTCAAACATGAGCACAGCTTAAACATCTCGTTTACCAAAAACATCACTGCAAAAGACCGTGTAAAACAATTTACTGCAATTTCGTTTTCTTCAACAAAAAAAGCCCCAAAATCAAGCATTTTTGGCCGCAACAATCACAAAAAAGCTCTTAAACCCTGTACAGACTGCCTAATTATGGTCCATTCTACTCTTTTAAGATACTGTACAAACATCAACACTTGTTTGTTTGTTTGTTTTGATAATGTGTGACCATTTCTGTTTTGGCCCTATTTCAGAAAAGCTCTGGAGTCTTTAGGCATTCCTTGCTTCCTAGGTGGGATGTCCAGAGGGATGCTGGGTAAGGACAACCATCTGCATATCAGACAGAACAGAAGAGATGCCCTGAAAGAGGCGGATTTGGTGCTGCTAGCAGGTAAGAAACAATATATTTTTAATACGTTAATGCTTTAAGACATAAGGGGACATTCCCAAACTTATTATGCCTATTGTTGGTTAAAACTGATTTAGATGAGCTGTTTGGGATGCTTATTTTAATTTTATTTTTAACAGGCACGGTGTGTGACTTTAGACTGAGTTACGGCAGGGTGCTGAACAGACGCAGTAAAATTATCGCAGTCAACCGAGACAAGACTCAGCTACTGAAGAACTCTGACTTGTTCTGGAAGCCCACAGTAGCTATTCAGGGTGAGGCACCAAATTAAAATAACACCACAAACAGCACTTGATCACTTGAAGTTAACCATGCCCAAGCATTCATCCCTGATAGGCTTCAAACCCTTTATTTAAATATTTATAAATGAAAAAGATTAGGGAACCCTAGTTTTTTGCCAAATCCCAGTCCACCAATTGGACATTATGATGCACAAATATTAATTAGCAAAGATTCTACAGTCCGGAGCATGTAGTTTGTGATGTCACTTCATAGATAAATGACATTAAATATAAAATTGTGGTACGGCTTCTTCAGGTGACGTTGGTTCCTTCTTGATGCAGCTGTCTAAAGGCTTGGTGGGACACAGATGTCCTGAAGAATGGGTTCAGTGCCTGAAGGAGTGGGACAACGCAAAAGAGAAGGCAAACAGGTTAAGTTGCTCTATTGCACGTAGTAGCGTTAATGCCCATGGTGTGTAGCATTAATGGTGTGGGCATCCTTTGTGTGTTTTGTTTTTAATTGTCAAAACTGTCAGTCTGATTTTGTGATAATTCACTCTTATAGAGACAAGGCAAATGAGAAGACTGAGAGGCATCTGAACCCTCTGAGTGTCCTTCACTGTGTGGATGAGCTATTGATGGAAGACAGTATCATTGTTGCAGATGGAGGAGACTTTGTAGGCAGTGCAGCTTACATAATGAGACCACGAGGACCCCTCTGCTGGCTGGACCCAGGTCAGAACCATGGGCAAGGGTAACAATGACTAACAGTGGCTGTGATATACTGTTGTAGCAAAATAAATCTCATTTCAATAACTTGAAGTAATATGTGTTGCATAAGGTAAAAGGTCACAATTAAGGCACTGGGAGGCCACGTCTTGTACATAATGGATAGCCTATCTATTAAAGTGCCCCTAAGGCACAAGCGGGCAACCACTTCCACATAATGCTATAGAGCCCTCATTGGCTCTAGGGCTGGCCTTGTGCAATACCTTTGGGAGTAATGATTGGTTGAGCCACAGCATGACATGTTTGAACTCTGTTCACCAATTGGTTGTTGAAAATATTATGCAATTGAGGTGAAGCCGTGTAGCAGAGAAAGACGACAGACAAAATATTTTTTACCTCAAGTAATTTGCAATATAATATTTCTACCCGAAAGTGTGAAATTCTTAACTCTTACTTCCAGCAGCTTTTAAGTTGGTCCTGCTCCCTTGTCATGGAGGGAGATCTAAAGGATTGTATCTCTGGTATATGCTAGTGTAAAAAAAACTGTTGTAGCTGTAACCTACAGTCAGGTTTTAGACATTGACAAACTTAGTATTACTTTTAGGTGTCTACCACATTATATACAGTCATGTTAAAAAATAAGTACACCCCATGGAAATTGTTTTCTTTTTTGACATTTGGGCAAGCAAACATTTGGCCCTCTTTGAAACAGCAGTGCCTATTAATAAAGGTAATACACTATATCAAATAACACATAAAATTGACATTTTGTAGTAATGTTCACAGTTTAAATGAACAAGAAACAGGTCAGGCACATGGAAAAGGTAAGTACACCCCTACATTTATCACGCCTTCAAATCCATAAAATTAGAATCAGATGTTCAGGATTGGGTGCCAGTGATTAGAACCTACTGAGGCAGTGAGGTGTGGTCACATTAGGTGTATTCAAGTCAACTATTTGGTACATTCTTAAAAAGAAAGAATGCACTGTGCTCACTAAAGAAGCAAGAACACCAAAAGGTGCATAAGACCACAAAGAACAACTATGATCGATAACAGAAGAATTCTTTCTCTGGTGACGAACAACCTCTTCACAACAGTTGAACAGCTCAAGAACACCCTCCAGGAGAGTCAAAGTAAAGCATATAAAAAAGGGCTGTAATACATACATCATTCACGTGTACTCTCAAATTAGAGCTCATAAAGTCTTTCATACATTATTTAATTTAAACTCCAGTATACTGTGGTATACAGCCAAAAATAGCGATACATTTGTCAATGTCCAAATATTTATGGACCTGACTATAGGGACTTATGGAATAGCTTAGCATTTTAGACACATATACTTAAATGGAAAATGGTCTATACTTATATAGTGCTTTTATCCAAAGCACTTTTCATTCATCCATTCATACACACACACACACACACACACACACACACACACACACACACCCCCCAATGGTAGCAGAGCTGCCATGCAAGGCGCTAACTTGCCATCGGGAGCAACTTTGGGTTCAGTGTCTTGCCCAAGGACACTTCGGTATGTGGAGTCATGTGGGCCGGGAATCAAACCGACACCCCGCTCTACGACCTGAGCCACAGCCGCCCACGTATATTTAGCATGTGCCTTTGCATTTTATGTCTTCCAATCTCATGGACCTCTCTTCTGTACAGGGGCGTTTGGGACTCTTGGTGTTGGAGGAGGGTTTGCTCTGGGAGCAAAGCTCTGTTGTCCTGACTCAGAGGTAGGATATAACCAAGAGACAATCTACTCCAGTGACAGTACTGTTAATTAATTTTCCTTATTGACGTTCTGTATGATGTGCTCTGTAATTGAACAAAGGCTTTATTTTGGGGAAACTGACAATGTCTCATCCGTAGGTATGGATTGTTTATGGTGATGGTTCCCTAGGTTACAGCGTGGCAGAATTCGATACTTTTACCAGACACAAGGTATAAAATCATGTTCAACAGCCAACCAAATGTCCTGGTTGCCTAATGAAAACAATTTGTAAATCCTTTTACAAATACATTATATTAATAAGTGACACAAGCTTATTGAAACTCAAATAAAACCTTATATGAATCCCTAGCCATTAAAATGGTAATACTGAAAATAAACCCCCTTAGAAACATTTTTTAAAAAAATCACTGACACCAATTTATATATACTTTTCTTACACTCACTTTCCTTTTTTTTTTTTTTTAATCAACTCTTTTGCCAGACTCCCGTAATTGCGCTAGTGGGAAATGATGCTTGTTGGAGTCAGATCTCCAGGGAACAGGTGCCCATTCTTGGCAGCAATGTAGCTTGTGGTCTTGCATTTACAGGTAATGTTTCACATTCCCTCAAATATATGTCACAGTGCTCTAATGACTTCCACTGTTGTCATCTGTTAGAATGAACTGTAACCAGCCCATAAATTTAGTTTTAACAAATTACATCTACGAGCATAATGCCATTTTTCAAATTTGGATGATTCACCCTTATCCTCCATCAGGAATTATAGGCCTGAGATGCTATTCTGTTGTTTCTCCCCCAGATTATCACATTGTTGTTAATGGCTTTGGTGGCAAAGGTTACCTGGTTGGACGTGAAGAGGAGCCGCGTCTTGAAAACATCGTTAAAGAAGCACAGAGGGAATGTAAAGATGGCAAGGCAGTGTTACTTAATGTACTCATAGGAAAAACCAACTTCAGAGACGGTTCTATTTCTGTGTAGAGACCCTGTGTTTGTGCGGCCCTGACTAAAATCCTGAAAGCCTTTCAGTTGCTGGTGCTTTACGTGTTGGAAAAACTGTGTGTTAAGCATACCAGACATGAGTACATGGGTAAAAACGGACGGAAATGTGCATGGCTCTTAGTGTCATTTCAAAATCATTACTGTTTTCAGCTAAGGAACTTTTTCTGCTTTATTTAGGAACTTTGTTTTTACAATCATTTCTTGAAGATTTACTATTTGTATAAGCTAAAAAGGAAAGACTTTACGTAAGGATTTTACGTAATAACAATTAGATAAAGACTTTTAAGCATTTCAAGATTAAGGGACTTGATTTATGTATTTATATTGTTTTATGTTATTTTGTTTGTAATAATTAAACTGTATAATTTTGACAAGATATGTAATTATAGTATTAATGTTGTTGAAAAAAAATTAGGACTGAATTTTGTGCTGAAATATTTTACTCTACAGCTGTAAACCAGAATATTGCTCAAGTTCGTGTTTAATTTAACATTTGTAACATTAAGTTTAATTAAACAGTCAATAGTTGGCTCAGAAATTAAATGATACATTTGATGAAGGACTAAAATATTAAATGCAAAAGGAACATCTTACTGTATCACATTTGGTCAACTGACAATATTAGCATTGCAGTGGTATATTTAAATATACTGGTCAGTAATTAAAAGCCTCTCCCAAACTTTTACTGTTCTAGCAATCAGTAATGAAAAGTTTAAACTATTCTGTGTAAGGGAGAAATAAAGTTTGAAACATTAAACATTGTGTATTCATGTGTGATATTTTGTTTCGAAAAGGCTTTTACTACTACTACATACCTGAACAGTTAAGGCCCTGGGTTACTGATCAGAAGGTCTGAACCTCATTTTAACCTAAATTTTGAACAGGATGACTGGTAAATTATTATCTTTTATTTAAAGACCTTTTTGCCCATCAGAAGCTACATATGTATATGTTTACCAAAAGAAAAAAATGAATCACAATTTACACTGATCACCCTGTTAAAAATTTTACACCCCCTGGCTCTTAATGCACCGTGTTGCCTTCTTGAGCATCAGTGAATATTTGCACCTTATGTAATAGTCGTGTATGAGTCCTTCAGTTGTTGTCAGTGTGAAAAGATGGATCTCAACATCATATAGCTGCTGTTGGAAAGGGCTCAAATATGCAGAAGATGCTGGAAAAGCAAAGAATGTGCAGGACCTGAGGGATTTTTATGAAGAACAGTGGGCAGTTTAACTGCCCAGGACAAACAAGGGACTCATGAACACAAAAACTATCACAAAACAAACACAGACGTGGATCATCCAGGTAACGACACACGGTGTGAAGAATCAAGCATGTGTAAACTTTTGAACTGGTTCATGTGTGTAAATTCAGTTATTATTGTGTCTTGTGGACAATATATAAACATCTGTTATGTGAAATAGCTTATTCAGGGCAGGACTAAATAAACAACAAAATGCAATTTTTATAATCCTTTAAAATTTTAATTTTTTTATTTTGCAGATTCTGCAAGGTGTATGTAAATTTATGACCTCAACTATATATATATATCATGTTGCACTCAGATGTATTGGTGCCAGTCCCAATTTACTGGGCCAAGTATTTTAATTCTGGTGCACAAGCGAGAGCCTTGATTGGCCAGTTCTGGCTTGAATTAGAGGGGAAAGGTTGCACCTAGATTTCGCTGATGGAACTCAAGACTCTGGACGGACATGTTGCAATAAATCAATTGAGGCTATTTCAAAATATACATCATTTGCATTTTTAGGGGGTCCTTGGACTCTGGGAGCACAAGGCGGTTGCCTACCTTTGCGTAGTGCTAGAGTGTGCTGGAATGACAGCCCCATGTTGGAAAGGTTTAATACATAATACTTTTTTGTTGTTAACTTTTGTTAAATGTTACCAGCTGTTTTAATCACTCAAAATATGTTCAAGTCTTGATTTCTCTGAATTCCCCAGTGGGAAAAAAAAAAGAAACAGTGAAGGAATTTGTAATGGTTTTAAAGGTTATAATGAGAATTGTACTGGTTTTAATGGAAACTGTAATGGTATCTGTGGGTCACTACTGGTAATTTGTTGCGTTCTATTGGCGGCATGTTATGTATAGTGGATAAGGACCAATAATTGTAATGGTTTTAATGGTTTGTTGGTAATATTTGTAGTGGAAACCATTATCATTTCTGTTATTGTTTCTATTGGGGGTTTTTCAGCAGGGTTATTAACAAATTTAAATAAATAGTGTAACACTCTAGATAGACCATTAATATTTGGATTTATAAAACAAACATTTACTTACTTTTACATCTCCCTTTCATAAAAATCCATGTTTTCATCTTGTTGCTGTGGTACTGATTTGATCAGCTTGTTTATTTAATAGTGAAACAATTTTCTACTGATATAAATGAGCAAGCAGGGAAAATTTTCTGCTTTCACTTCTTCAAAGCTCTTCTTTAAAGTTTAATAAGAATAATACCATGGAGCACCTCTTCAATTTTCCCTTTGCTCACTTTGTGGCCATTCCGGATCAGTGTCAAATTGGTACACAAACTGCTGATAGGGACTCAGCTGTGACCTCAATCCCATCACACACACCCTGTGAACTGGACTGGGTGATGTATTTAACAATCAGGTCCTCCATTATTAAAATGCAATAGCAATTCACCAGTTCTCTTTATGACTTCTCGTTATATTTTAAAGCATGTATGCATAAACAAGATACTTTAAGTTACATTACTTCTTCCCAGTGTCACACTGCTTTGGATACAGTAGTAAGAAAAGTTGGGCCCCACTGGCCACATTACCCGTTCTGTTAATTTGGGAAGTGAAAAAGAAGTAAACTCTGCAGCAAACTATCTGAATATTGCAGTCACTTCATACTTGATTAACTTAAATATTTGGACACCCTTCTATGTCAGTACTTAGTAACACCCTCTTTCCAGGCACCACAGTTTGAAAACAATTTTAATAGCCATTTTTGTCATTCCTAAATGCTGTAATTCCTACACAATTTGGATGTGTACACCCCTAAAATTAAGCTGAAAGTCTGCACTTTCATAGTCATTATTTAATATCGACTCCAATATACTGTGGTAAACAGCTAAAATAATAATTACTTCGTCAATGTCCAAATATTTATTGACCTGACTGTACATATCTACATACCTTAACCAAATCATGGTTACTATTGTAAAGAGTTTATTTAATCATTGTTGGAGCACTTGTGTATGTTAAATGCTCCTGAATATGTAAATCTCCGTCCACACTGCAAGCACTGAATTGGTTTCTGTGCTGTGTGAATGCGCTGATGTTCTTGTAAACTACTCCTTTGACTAAAACTCTTACCACACTCTGAGCAGTGATACGGCTTTTCTCCTGTGTGAACGCGCTCGTGTCTTCGTAGTTCACTCATTTGAATAAAACTCTTTCCACACTGTAAGCAGAAATATGGTTTTACTCCTGTGTGAATGCGCTGGTGTTTTTGTAGATTACTCAAGCGACTAAAGCTCTTCTCACATTCCGTGCAGTGATACGGCTTTTCTCCTGTGTGAATGCGCTGGTGTATTTGTAGTTCACTCTGTCGAATAAAGCTCTTTCTACACTGTAAGCAGAAATATGGTTTTACTCCTGTGTGAATGTACTGGTGTATTTGAAGATCATTCAGTCGAGTAAAGCTCTTCCCACACTCCATGCAGGAATATGGTTTTTCACCTGTGTGAATGCGCTGGTGTTCTTGTAGAGTACTCCTTTGACTAAAGCTCTTCCCACATTCTGAGCAGTGATATGGTTTTTCTCCTGTGTGAATGCGCTGGTGTCTGCCTAGTTCACTCTTTCGACTAAAACTCGTTCCACACTCTAAGCACGAATACGGCTTTTCTCCTGTGTGAATGCGCTGGTGTTCTTGTAGATTACTTTGTTGAGTAAAGCTTTTCCCACATTCAGAGCAGTGATACGGTTTTTCTCCTGTGTGCATATGCAAGTGTGCTTGAAGAGTACTCCGGTGAGTAAAACTCTTATCACAATCTGAGCAGTGATATGGTTTTTCTCCTGTGTGAATGCGCTGGTGTTGACTGAGATAACGTCGGTGAGTAAAACTCTTCCCACACTGTGAGCAGGGATAGACTCCTTTCTGCGTTTGTTTATTAGAGGAGTTACTGTTGAGTGTAACGGAGGCTGTTTGCGGAATACTGGAGCTTATTGTAGTGATATGCTCCACGTCTTTTAACTCTCCTGATTGTAGCAGTCTCTCATATTCCTCATAGTGGTATTTTCTGATGTGTTTGTGGAGGTGAATTTGAGATGTACAGGAAAGTGAACATTGAGAGCAGGAGAAGACTTGTACCTGGGCATCATCCATGTCTGGAGCAGAAAATAAACAGTATTAGAAACTCATTGTAGAAAATAGTTAAAGTATTTTTAGAAAATAAAAAATGAAAGTAACCAATGCTCTATAAATTACAAATGAGGCAATGACAAATACAACTTCTGGTGAAGATGTACAAAGAATGGATAACCGAGTCACACAGCACAAAACTAAAATGTAAATATTAGATGCAAGATATGCTCTTATAATCTTTTTTATAGTAGACTGTAAAGGATCCCATCAAGGCCACAAGAAAAATGGGATTTACATAGAGTAAGGTAGAGGTAAGTTCTGGTAGCCCTACTAGACTAACTATGCCACATGATGCAATACACCTGGGATAATGTGTAGGTCAATTTTTAAAGAATATCTTTCTGAATAATGCACAGACTGAAAAAAGGAAAATGTTCATTTCTGTTAAATATTTACTATAAGAACATAATATACATCCACACAGCATATTAAATATTATATAAATATACATGGAAGAACTCTTCTTTTTCTAATCTATTTAGTATCATCATATCTTTATCCATGAAACAGATTAACGGTTACAAACTTCTGAGTGGAAAAATAGGGACAACTCCTTTAAAGGGAACCCCGACTATGAAGACTCGTATGGCTTATTAGGTAAACGCTGGCATCCGCTATACAAAAACATTTTAAAAATTAAATAAATGTAAAAATATCCTTGCACCCGTAGGCCGCCATTGCCGTTTACATCGCAATGCATTCTGGGTAGTGACGTCAAATGGTTGCAAAGGTCTTGATTCTCCAGCGACCCTACAGCGATATAAACATGTCTTCAGCCTTTTTAATTTGAACCCGAGCGTAACATAAACGAGGAGGCTAATATAGAAGACATTACTCAAAATGTACATCCAAATGAAGATGATCAGAGAGGTGAGGAGACAAGAGTGGGGCAAAATCTATGGTGTCTGTGTAGCAACTGCACGTCTATGCCAACCAAGAGCATTTGTTGTTCAAGGTAAGCACATGGATTAAACTATCGTTTTATGATGAATAATGTCAATAATTTTAGAGATTATCAGCTTTATTATCTCGCCATCGTATACATTATCCTGTTAAAATTCCGACGGCTCGCCAGCACGCTGTCGCCATGTTATGAGCAAATTTACGCTATCTACACAGTTTCTCTGTGTACAAAGGTACTCATATCTTTGGAAAGCTAAAATCCTTGTGATTCGATTGTATCTCAGAAAGGTTTATATCAATCACAACACCAGCTACAATCAACATCTCAGTCGGACCACCAACATACAAACAAACAAACATTTACACACTTACAAAATGGAGGCAACTCGCCTCATATAAAGCCTCTTACTAATCCACTGATCTGTAACATCCTGACAAAAACTTGTATTGTTACACCGGTAAAGATCCACACAATCCAATTATGTAAAAATATTTAGTCTACCTTTCAAAAGAGACCAAAACCATGCATGTACTCCATTGTGTCTTTTCAGTATCATTCAGAATGTAATGGGACACATTCATAATGGTGGTCACACTCTTGACCTGATACTAACATACAGATTAAATATAGAAAATATAGTCACATATCCGCAGTCTGAAGCTATCTCAGACCATTATCTAATCTCATTTAAATTGCGTATTGATCATAATATTTACACCTTGCCACGCTACCGTGTCAAACATATATTCACGTCACCTACTGCACAGAGTTTTATCAATAACCTCCCAGAGACATCAGCTATGATAAATATCAGTGAATATTTATCAGATATTTTGATAATTTGTCTCTTGCTCATTAGAGACAAATTGAGACATTTAAAATCTATATTCTGAATTTATATATTTCTATAAAGCTGCTTTGGGACAATGTCCACTGTTAAAAGCGCAATACAAATAAAACTGAATTGAGTTGAAGTGTGTTACTCAACCCCAGTCTGTCCTTGTATGGAGCTTATCTTCCTCTTCAGACTCTTCTTTTATATGCTTCCTTTCAAATCCTCCATTATTTTGGTCTACATCTTCCACAGAGTTTGATGTCGCAGCACCTGAAATTCCAAGATTTACATTTACTCAAGTAAAACTGAAGAACAAGAGGGAAACCAGTGCTGAAGGACTGGTCCAGTCACAAATAAAGACTAGTTAAGACTTCAAAAAATTATTCATAGGGGTGTAACAATACACAATTCAATTCAATTCATAATACTGGGTTCTTGTTTTGATATATTCAGAATATTTTAAACAAAATAATATTGATATTCAAATAAAAATTAATAAATAAATAAAAGTCATATAGGTTCACTATACCTGAAAAATTAATACATAAATGTACAAATTCTTCCAAAAATTTGATTGCATAAACAAAGTCTATAACCTGGGAAACAGGAAAATGATCAACTGAAACATAATTAGCTCTGCAGCAGTGCCCGAGGTGTCATTTTAACTGGAAATAGAGCTGCAAAGTTGGCTGAAATTCCCAAATTCTTTTTCAGGCACTGAAGATCGCAGATGCATGGGGCTGATTTCATTTGAAAACTACTGAAGAGATCTTTTATGGTTATAATGTGGTGGTGTAACTGTATAACATAACATCATCAGTAGTTTTGATCCCGAGATATCAGTCACTATTCAAGTGCAGATTATTCCCTTATTAGTAACGGTGCGGACTCTACAAGAAAGAATGTGATCACGTGACCAGTATGCTCTCTATATACAGTATTTTAACTCTAATGGATCTGCAGATTGGGACCTCTGGTGTTCAAACATTGCAATTGCATGAGTCAAAATTAATAGAATACTAATATCACACATTTCCACAACGCAGATCACCACATTTTTCTATCTCGGAGCATTGTGTCATGTATTGTTACACCCCTAGTTATTGAGTTTCAGTCTGGACCGTAATACACCCTGTTGCCTTACAGAGATCGTCTTTATCTTCAGCTTCTTCCTTTTTCACATGATTCTGTAGGTCCACAGGTGTGATGTGTCCCACAGAGTCTGGTGTCGCTTCACCTGAAATTTCATTCACTGAATTTAAATGTTTTAATTTAACTCAAAAAAATGAAGTACAAAATATAAATGGGGAAAATTAAGTGATGTGGTTCATTCACAAATTAGAATAGACTAAAAATTATTACTGAATATTAGACTGGATTGTAATGTGCCATGGTGACTTACAGAAATATTCTTCATCTACAGTTTCTTCCTTTTTTACATGTTTCTGAAGGTTCACACAGGTGATGTGTTCTACAGAGTCTGATGTTGCTCCATCTGAAGATGTATATTTTTCTGTCTGCACATCCCCACAAAGCTGATGAACAAAGAGTAATAATACTTATTTACAAAAGAAAGTCGATTAAGCAATATTGCATGAGCAAACGTGCTGTTATACAGAATATCAGCACGGCTGTGATTCGGCCGTAGACACGAGGCTACAGGTAATCACAGCAGTGCTGATATTCAGTACAGCAGTACAACTGCGAGTGTGATCTTGCTTTTATGTGACAGTTTTCTTAATAAGAAATTAATATCAAGTAACTAACATTTCAGACACAATATGGCCAAATATTGGTTTATTTTTGCTCCGTCAATGGAAATAATTCCCAAAACAGCCACAGCTAGATAGAGCTTTCCATGTTGCCGTGTAACACACAGACTAACTGACAGCCTGTAGTAAGTGTAGTAACAGTTTCAGTGTAATGATCTACTGCTAGATTTGTAATTTATGCAGCAAACACAGATAAGTGGAGTGATACACACAGTGAAATGTCCCAGTGCCGTTATACTAAATATCAGCACTCTTGGAATGTCACTTGACCAATCAAATTAGGACTGAAACTAACTGTGGTATAACATAACATATAGTCCATGAGGATACTGAAGAGATGATAATAACATGGTTTACTTGATTAGTAGGAGAGCATGCAACCTACCAAGGATGGAAGCTGATTAAGAGAAGAACATTCACACAGTCAGGTGAATCTCTTAGTTATTAAAAATGTTATGTTTAATTGCACACATATAGATAACTGTTACCTGTGAGTCAGTAGGACCAGGAGTGTGGGGTTTTCTGGAAGAACACGGTCGTATCCCTGCTGATTCCATTATAAGGTCTTATTATGAGGTCTAAATGGTGTTTCTGGAAAAAGAGGCTCTGATCATAAGCATTGCCCACTGTAATCTAAAATACTTAATGTAAATCATGAAGCATTCATTTAAAATAAAACTGGGAGAATAAAAAATGATTTAATACGCCACTGTATCATTCTCTCTGTACTGACTTCGAAGGTTTGGGATTCAGTCACTAACTATTAGCCGAGCAGCTCAGCTAGTTAAACTTACCTCAGGTCTTAAAGTAGAACATAGTGAACATCCTCAAATACAGACACAGTAACAAGCTTGTTTTAAAATCGATCAAATCTGTTATTGTATATAAACCAGTCAAGAATATTTTCATGTAGAAAAGATTACCTCAGTGACAAAGATCCATCGTTCAATCAGGGCTGAAAAAACCTAATATCCTCTTCTTTTGTTGTGAGTTTACAGCGCTTTAATTTCTTCTTCTTTGAAGTTTTACTGGCGGCTGATAAACCAGGTTTTTTGGTGCATTACCGCCACCACCTGGATAGGAGCAACGACAGTAGGTATCAACAAAGAAAGAAAAATAGGGGATGGGATATATATAAAACTTAAATCCTGTTAAAAGCCTGTTACTCTTAGGTAATTTAATAATGCAGTATATACTTTACCTTGTCCTTAACCACTTTTTAGTAGACTTTGCATTGTAATGTTGATTACACCCATATTGAGTAGCTCTTCTTTAAGTTCAGATCTTCCATTTTCATATGCTGTACAGTGAAGGAACACATGTTCCACCGTCTCTGCTTGGCTGCAATATATGCATCGTCCTGTTTCATGTTTTCCTATTATAAATAGTGACTGATTTAGACCTGATTGTCCTATTCTAAGATGAGTAATAACTGTGCCCTCTTTTGGTTTATTATAGACTATCCTCTCTGTATTAACATGCTTTTGAATACTCTATATTTGCCTTCCCTTGAGTTCTCTGTCCCATTTCTATTGCCATTTCATTTTAATACATGCTTTACTCTCATTTTTACTTAATGGGACCTGAATATCAATATTCCGGTGTCTTAAAGCTTGTTTAGCCAACAGATCAACACTTTCATTGCCCTCCACTCCCACATGTGTTGGTACCCATAAAAATGACAGGATTTTCTGCATGTTGTGGATTCTGAATAAACTTGTAAGAATTTCATATATTATATCTTGTCTTGATTGTGCACTTGAGAGGTACAGCGCCTCCTGCTGGAGCATTCTGTTAATCAAAATAAAACAATATACGTCTTGAGAACAGGAGCCGCTTCAGAAGCGCTCACTCCTGCTGGATCTCCCTCCCTGTCCGCGGGCTTCAAAATAAAATTCACACAGTGTTGAGTTTTTTTGTTAACTTTTAATAAATGTTACCAGCTGTTTTAATCACCCAAAATATGTTCATGTCCTGATTCCTCTGAAATATTTACAAAGTTAAATAAAAGGTGTAACATTCTAGATATATGTTTAGTTTTGGATAACCTATATAAAACAAACAAAATTTTTGTCTTAATTTTACATTTCTCTTGAATAAAAACCCATGTTTGTACGTTGCTGCTGTGTTCATCCTGATTTGATCAGTTTGTTTATATATGTAAATTTGTTGTTGGTGTATGAAACTACTTTTTTGATTAAAACTCTTCCCGTACTTAGAGCACTCTTACAACTTTTTTCCTGTGTGAATGCGCTGATCTTTATCTGTACACATCTTCCTACAGTATGAGAAGTTGTACATTCTTTTCTCCTTAGTGAATTCGTTGGTGTTGCTGAAGATTTCTTTTTTGGGAAAAGCTCTTCCCACACACTGAGCACTGATATGGCTTTTCTCCCGTGTGAATACGCTGGTGTGCTTGTAGATTACACTGTTGAGTAAAGCTCTTCCCGCACTCAGAGCAGTGATACGGCTTTTCTCCTGTGTGAATGCGCTGGTGTGTTTGTAGATGACTCTGTCGAATAAAACTCTTCCCACACTCAGAGCAGTGATATGGCTTTTCTCCTCTGTGAATGCGCTGGTGTATTAGTAGATCACTCTGTCGAAAAAAACTCTTTGTACACTCTGAGCAGGAATACAGCTTTTCTCCTGTGTGAATGCGCTGGTGTCTTTGTAGTTCACTCCGTCGAATAAAACTCTTTCCACACTCTAAGCAGGAATATGGCTTTTCTCCTGTGTGAATGCGCTGGTGTTCTTGTAGATGATTCTGTCGAATAAAGCTCTTCCCACACTCTAAGCAGTGATACGGCTTTTCTCCTGTGTGAATACGCTGGTGTATTTGTAGTTCACTCTGCCGATTAAAGCTCTTCCCACATTCTGAGCAGTGATGCAGCTTTTCTCCTGTGTGAATGCGCTGGTGTGTTTGTAGTACACACTGTAGAATAAAACTCTTTCCACACTCTAAGCAGGAATAACGTTTTTTTTCTGTGTGAATGCGCTGGTGTATTTGTAGATGACTCTGTCGATTAAAGCTCTTCCCACACTGTGAGCAGTGATACGGCTTTTCTCCTGTGTGAATGAGCTGGTGTCTTTGTAGTACACTCTGTCGATTAAAGCTTTTCCCACACTGTGAGCAGTGATAGGGTTTTTCTCCTGTGTGAATGCGCTGGTGTGTTTGTAGATTACTCTGTTGAATAAAACTCTTCCCACACTCTGAGCAGTGATAGGGTTTTTCTCCTGTGTGAATGCGCTGGTGTTGTCTGAGAGAACTCCGCTGAGTAAAACTCTTGCCACACTGTGAGCAGGGATAGACTTTTTTCTGCATTTGTTTATTAGAGGAGTTACTGTTGAGTGTAATGGAGGTTGTTTGCTGAATACTGGAGCTTACTGGGGTGGTATGGTTCACGTCTTTTAACTCTCCTGATCGTAGCAGTTTCTCATATTCCTCATAGTGGTATCTTCTGATGTGTTTGTGGAGGTTAATTTGAGATGAACAGGAAAGTGAACACTGGGAGCAGGAGAAGACTTGTGCCTGGGCATCATCCATGTCTGGAGCAGAAAATGAACAGTATTAGTATTAAACTCATTGTGAAAATATTTAAACTATTTTTTAGAAAAAAGAATGAATGTAATCAAGGCTCTAAAAATTACAAATGAGGCAATGACAAATATAACTTCTGGTGAATATGTGCAGAGAATGGATAACCAAGTTACACAGCGCAAAACTAAAATGTAAACATTAGAGGCAAGACATCCTCTTACAATCTTTTTTTTAGTAGATTCTAAGGGATCCCAACAAGGCCACGAGAAAAAACAGGATTTACATAGAGTAAGGTAGAGGTAAGTTCTGGTAGCCTTACTAGAGTAAATATGCCACATGATGTTATACACCTGAGATAATGTGTAGGTCGATCAAAAGTTGCTACACAGACGTACATCATTAAAACTAGACATGGGCTATATCACCAAAAATGTTATCATGATAAAGTCTTCTATGATCAATTGATCGATCTAAAAAATTATCACAATATAGAATTTCATAATACTAACAGCTTATAAAGAATATCTTTCAAAATAATGCAGACTGAGCAAATGTCCATTACTGTTTAAAATTTTAAAATATTTAGAACATATATACATCCACACCGTATATTAAATATTCTATAAATCTACATGGAAGAATCCTTCTTTCTCCACTATATTTAGTGGCATCATATATTTAGCCATGAAATAGATTAAAGGTTACAACCTTTCATGTGGAAAAATAGGGACAACCCCAGCCCCAGTAAAAATAAAGTAAATTTTTTGCTGCATTTAAACAACTTTCCTGCTTCTATGGATTTATTATTGTATTATCTCAACAACAGCTATAATCAGACAAGAGTGATCATTTGATGTTGTATGGATTATTTAATAGAAAAAAAAGTTTAGGTTGACCTTGTTTTATTTTTAAGTAAAAAACTTTAAATATATCATTGTGGCAGCAGGGGCATGGTCGAGCATCAGCTGTGAACAGAAAGGAGACGGGCTGAAACGGCAGGTAATGTATGATGATTCTCATGAATGCCTTATTATGGCCAGTTTATTTATGTGTGTCTCTTTGTGCTTTCAGTAACTGCTGTAACCAGACCTGTGCAACGAGCAGCAGCTATGATTCAAAGCACTCACACAGGAGCAGGCCAAGATGAGCTAGCTGTCACTCCAGAAGCTGCAGCAGCCCAGGACCTCTCCAGCTGTGTCCCCTACCACTGTGCGGCTCATCAAGATGGCCTCCACAGATGATCTGGAGGCCTTCTTGGAGCTCTTTGAGTATGCATGGACACAGTTGGAGTATTCCAGAATAAAGAGGGTGGTCTTACAGTGCGTCACAGCATCTGAGGGACTTCTGTCCCCGGTGGTTGATGGCAGAGGAGCAGAACACAGAGCTGTTCATCGAGCTGGTGGTACTGGAGCAATTCGTCACTCAACTCCTGACAGGAACTGCGGAGTGGGTACAGTGCTATAGGCCCGCATCCCTGGATGAAGCCATGCAGCTGGCGGAGGATCACCTGTCAGCAGTTCCTGTTCCAGGTGTCCTTGGTCTTTCTCACTCTGTCTCTCTTCTCCCCTCCTATCCCCTGAAACCAGCACCCTGGGTCATGTTCCCATCTTCCCTTTACCCTCCCCTGCCTTTCTTCCCAAGCTCAGTCTTTCTCTCAACAGGGGAAATATCTCGTGCCCACCATAGCTGGGGCAAAGTCCGGGCAGGTGTGTTGGCACTGCGTGGAAGCCATGAATTTCCAGGATCAGTGTTTCTGCATGGAAATGGGAACTTTGATCCGGATCCCTGATGCACCCCCACCCTGATCCAGCAGCAATGTACCACATACCGGTGAGTATACAAGAGAGTACACATAAGGCTTTGCTGGACTCTACTGGCACATACCCTACCTCATTTAAGCAGGCCTGGGTTACCCCACTGCTTAAAAAACCATCACTTAACCCTGCTGCGGTTGACAACTACAGACCTGTTTCCCTCCTCCCTTTTCTTTCCAAAACTCTTGAAAGAGCTGTTTTTAATCAACTCTCCAATTTTCTCACACAGAACAACCTACTGGACACCATGCAGTCTGGCTTCAAGAGCAATCACTCCACGGTGACTGTTCTGCTTTCCGTCACTGAAGCTTTACGACTAGCAAAAGCAACCTCTACATCATCGGTCCTCATCCTACTCAACCTCTCTGATGCTTTCGACACTGTGAACCATCAGATCCTCCTGTGAACTCTCTCCAGCCTGGGCATCACCGGAACGGTTCTGCACTGGGTGGAATCCTAACTCTCAGACAGATCCTTCAAGGTATCGTGGAGGGGAGGTATTTCTGAAACTCAGCAACTCACAACTGGCGTTCCACAGGGGTCAGTTCTGGGTCCACTGCTCTTTTCCATCTACACTACATCTCTAGGGCAGGTGATTGAGTCTCATGGCTTCTCATACCACTGCTATGCTGACGACACCCAGCTCTATTTGTCCTTCCAGCCTGACGATCCATCCGTCTCTGCACGTATCTCTGCTTGCCTGTTGGACATCTCGGTCTTTCATGAGGGAAAACCACCTTAAGCTCAACCTGGAAAAATCTGAGCTTCTCGTCATCCCAGCCTGTCCCTCAATCAACCACAACCTCAATGTACAGCTAGGCTCAACCACACTCAAGCCAACCAGGACGGCCAGGAACCTTGGGGTGATTCTTGATGACGGCTTGACATTTACAGACCACATCTCAACAACTGCACGGTCCTGTAGGTTCATCCTGTACAATATCAAGAAAATCAGACCCTACCTCACCGAACTACTAGTCCAGGCTCTTGTTATCTCAAAACTGGACTATTGCAACTCACTACTCTCAGGCCTCCCAGCCAGCTCCATCAAACCCCTTCAAATGATTTAGAATGCAGCAGCATGCCTCATCTTCAACCAGCCCAAGAGAACCCATGTCACACCCCTCTTCATCTCCCTCCACTGGCTTCCTGTAGCTGCCTGCAACAAATTCAAGGCCTTGATGCTCACCTACAAGACCTAGTCTGGAATAGCACCCTCCTACCTTAACTCTCTCCTGAAGGCTTACGTTCCCTCACGCAATCTGTGATCATTCAACGACCGATGCTTAGTAGTACCTACTCAGCGTGGCTCAAGGTCCCTTTCAAGAACATTCAAACTAACTGTTCCTCAGTGGTGAAATGAACTTCCAACCTCAATCTGGACCACAGAATCTCTCACCATCTTCACAAAACAGCTAAAGACCCACCTCTTCCATGAACACCTAACCAACCCATAAAAAACAAAACAAAACAAAACAAAAAAAACTCTGGCACTTACACCTATACTCTGCGCACTTTACTTCTTCTGGAACTCGATTAATGGGTCTTGTATGGTAGCACTACTTGTATTGTTCTCTGCTTGATATATAGCTTTGCGTGTATTTTCTCAATTGTAAGTCGTTTTGGATAAAAGCGTCTGCTAAATGAAGAAATATAATGTAAATGTAGAATAACGTGTGTTTAGGGTTATTGACCTACTTTCTCTTGAGATTCAGTTCATGGACAGATGTCCAGCAGGATGGTGAAAGCTTGGGATCCCATACATCCTGTGTTATACCGAGTGAACTGACTGAAAGGCAACAATAAACTGCCAGCTGTCTGACTGCCTCACAGCTACCACTGCTGCTAAAGGTCTTCTGGATGTGGAAGACACATGAATTCACACATGATACAGGCGGTCTTTCCTGATTGGGAGCTCGCATGACAATGAATGTTGATATTAGTAAATTGCATAGTATAGCAAGAGTTTGAATGAGAATGAAAGTGACATTGTTACTCAACCCCAATTTGTCCTTGTATGGAGGTTGTCTTCATCTTCAGACTCTTCCTTTTTTACATGCTTCCTTTCATATTCTCCATTATTTTGGTCTACATCTTCCACAGAGTTTGATGTCCAAGCACCTGAAATTCCAAGATTTACATTTCAATACTGTCAATCAAGTAAAACTATAAAGTGTATAAAACTATGAAGGACTGGTCCAGTCACAAATAAATCCTAGTGAAGACTTCAAAAAATTATTTATAGGGGTGTAACCATAAACGATTTGATTCAATTCATTATACTGGGTTCACGTTTTTATATTCTCAGAATATTTTAAAGAAAATTTGAATGGAGAAATACTATAACTGAAAAGAGTACTACTGTTTTTTAATTCTGAATCATAAACAATGCAAAACAAAGTGCATTTTGTCTTACAAACAAAAGATTTAATATTGTAAAACAAATGTACTACAGATTTCCCATGCCTTAATACTAAATACATAAATGTATTAATTCTCACAAAAATTTGATTGCATAAGCCAGTCCCTTCAGGATTTTGCAATTGCAGAACCTTACACAAAATCAAGCAAACGCTGCAATATTCAGAAGAGCTTGCATTTTTTTTAAAATTACTGCAGATTTTGGCCAAGACATGTTAATGTGACGTCATCACAATGAGTGTTCAGTCAAAGCCCTAAACTAAAAGGACTCATTTACCAAAAAAAAAATCACGGCGAAAGCCAATTTCACTTTTGCCAATTCAAACATGATTAATTGAATGCTGATATCACACATTTCCATAACACATATCACTATACTTTTGCATCCTGATGCGATGCATGTGTCATGTATAGTTACACCCCTAGTTATTGAGTTCCAGTCTGGACCGTAATATACCCTGTTGTCTTACAGAGATAGTCTTTATCTTCAGGTTCTTCCTTTTTCACATGATTCTGTAAGTCCACAGGTGTGATGTGCCCCACAAAGACTGGTGTCGCTTTAAAAAAGTGAAATACAAAATATAAATGAGGAAAAGACAGTGATGTGGTTCATTCACAAATTAGATTAGACTAAAAATTATTACTGAATATTAGACTGGACTGTAATGTGCCATGTTGACTTACAGAAGTATTCTTCATCTACGGTTTCTTCCTTTTTTACATGTTTCTGAAGGTTCACACAGGTGATGTGTTCTACAGAGCCTGATGTCCCTCCATCTGAAGATGTATATTTTTCTGTCTGCACATCCCCACAAAGCTGATGAACAAAGAGTAATAATACTTATTTACAAAAGAAAGTCGATTAAGCAATATTGCATGAGCAAAAGTGCTGTTATACAGAATATCGGCACAGCTGTGATTTGGCCGTAGACACGAGGCTGCAGGTAATCACAGCAGTGCCGATATTCAGTACAGCAGTACGACTGCGAGTGTGATCTTGCTTTTATGTGACAGTTTTCTTAATAAGAAATTAATATCAAGTAACTAACATTTCAGACACAATATGGCCAAATATTGGTTTATTTTTGCTGTCAATGGAAATAATTCCCAAAACAGCCACAGCTAGATAGAGCTTTCCATGTTGCCGTGTAACACACAGACTAACTGACAGCCTATAGTAAGTGTAGTAACAGTTTCAATGTAATGATCTACTGCTAGATTTGTAATTTATGCAGCAAACACAGATAAGTGGAGTGATACACACAGTGAAATGTCCCAGTGCCGTTATAATAAATATCAGCACTCTTGGAATGTCACTTGACCAATCAAAGTAGTGGACTGAAACGAACTGTGGTATAACATAACATACAGTCCATGAGGATACTGAAGAGACGATAATAACATGGTTTACTTGATTAGTAGGAGAGCACGCAACCTACCAAGGATGGAAGCTGATTAAGAGAAGAACATTCACACAGTCAGGTGAATCTCTTAGTTATTAAAAATGTTATGTTTAATTGCACACATATAGATAACTGTTACCTGTGAGTCAGTGGGACCAGGAGTGTGTGGAGGTTTTCTAGAAGAACACGGTCGTATCCCTGCTGATTCCATTATAAGTCTTATTATGAGGTCTAAATGCTGTTTCTGGAAAAGGAGGCTCTGATCATAAGCATAACCCGCTGTAATCTAAAATACTTCATGTAAATTATGAAGCTTTCATTTACAAGAAAACTAGGAGAATAAAAATGATTTAATACGCCACTGTATCATTCTCTCTGTACTGCACTTCGAAGGTTTGGGATTCAGTCACTAACTATTAGCCGAGCAGCTCAGCTAGTTAAACTTACCTCAGGTTTTAAAGTAGAACATAGTGAACATCCTCAAATACAGACACAGTAACAAGCTTGTTTTTAAAATCGATCAAATCTGTTACTGTATATAAACCAGTCAGGAATATTTTCATGTAGAAAAGATTACCTCAATGAGAAATAAAATTAAAATAAACCGTAAAAAAAAAAAACACGAAAAACCGCCTATCCTCTTCTTCTGTTGTGAGATATGAGATGAGTTTACAGCGCCTCCTGCTGGAGAATTCTGTTAATAAAAATGTATCGATATACAGTACAGTTCGAGAACACAGGCGTGTTGACACAAACATGTTTATAAATATGTTATAAAATATCGTGAATATAATCAATTTTTGTAATATTACATGGAAATACACGTTTTTACTGCAAACATGTTCTTTTAGAAGGAATCAAAGTTTTTTAAAATCAGGTTGAAAACATCATTTGATTGTATTTTTATTGCAGTGAAGTAAGAAAAGTAATATTGCGTTTCTGATTCAGGAGTTGTCTGATGAGGTCATACTACTTTACCGCTAGGTGGCGATAGTGACTGCAAAGAAGCGTGGAATTAACGTAAAGAAGTAGACCACCGGCAATGGCGAATGAATGTTGGGCGTGTCTTGTACCTAGTAGGGGGCGTGGTTTGTAATCCTGCAGGACGCAGTCGGATACGCTTGATAACAGCGTCGCTCACTCATGCTGGATCAGTATAAAATTCATACACTGACACCAACATGTTGAAACACTTTAATACATAATACTTTTTAGTTAACTTTTGATAAATGTTACCAGCTGCTTTTAATCATCCAAAATATGTTCATATCCTGATACCACTGAATTATTTACAAATTAAAATAAAAGGTGTAAGATTTTAGATAGGCATTTAATTTTCAGATCTTTTACACAAACAAATAAACATTTGTTTACTTTTACATCACCCTTTCATAAAAACCCATGTTTTTACCTTGTTGCTGTGGTCATCCTGATTTGATCAGTTTGATTGGTTAATAATTAAACATAATTTTTACTGATATAAATGAGCAAGCAGGGAATATTTTCTGTCTTCACTTCTTCAAAGCTCTTCTTTAAAGTTTAATAACAATAATATCATGGAGCACCTCTGCAATTTTTCCCTTTGCTCACTTTGTGGCCATTTGGGATCAGTGTCAAATTTGTACACAAATTATTCAGCTGTGACCTCAGTCCCATCCCCTGTGAACTGGACTTGGTGGTGTATTTAGTAATCAGGTCCTCAATTATTAAAACGCAAGAGCAATTCACCAGTTCTCTTTATGACTTCTCGTTATATTTTAAAGCATTTATGTATAAAGAAGATACTTTAAGTTACATTACTTCTTCCCACATTATTAGACACAAAAACCAACTTCTCCGGCCAACAATTTGAACCTGAGTCTCTCACTGCTTTGGATACAGCAGTAAGAAAAGTTGGGCACCACTGGCCAAATCACCTGTTTTGTTAATTTTGGAAGTGAAAAGAAGTAAACTCTGCACTGCACAGTCACTTTATATTTAATGAAATTTTGGTCTTCTGTGATCCGCCACGCCTACTTAGGGCAGCTGTGGCTCAGGTGGTAGAACGGGTTGGCCACTAATCGTAAGGTTGGCGGTTCGATTCCCGGCCCACATGACTCCACATGCCGAAGTGTCCTTGGGCAAGATACTGAACCCCACCTTGTGCCTGATGGCAAGTTAGCGCCTTGCATAGCAGCTCTGCTACCATTGGTGTGTGAATGAGACAAAGTGCAAAACACTTCGGAAAAAGCGCTATATAAGTGCAGACCATTTACTTAGATCAAAAGGTGCAGCCTATTTGGTACCTCGAATAGTCAAGGCTACAGCAGGGGGAAAAGCTTTCTCTTACAAAGCCCCACCGTTATGGAACAGTCTTCCAAATAGTGTTCGGGACTCAGACACATTCTCAGTGTTTAAGTCTAGGCTGAAAGCATATTTGTTTATGGAAAGAGCTTACCATGCTTACTCAAGCTTACCATGAATAGACTTTCTTTTACGCAAAGTACAGTCTTATCCATTACAGGATAGTAAGCATACCTAAGAATCTCTCCCTCTCTTTACCTCCAAAGGTCCATTGATCCTGACTCTTTCTGAACTCCAGACCTGCCTGATCCATCCAGATGCTCTACGTTGAAGTCCCATGAAATAGTTTTGGACCTCCATTCCACATGGACATTCTCACTGTCTTTGCTGGAACTTCGGTTGCTGCTATGGCCTTAGGACTGCAATTACCAAATACAGTTTTGCACTTCACTAAAGGAGACCTGTAGTGAACAGTGGACTAGTTCAACAAACAGACTTCATGTAAAAACCATAATGACCTTTCTTTTACTTTTACACAATACGTTGTTACTCAGATGAGGACAGGTTCCCTTCTGAGTCTGGTTCCTCTCAAGGTTTCCTCTTCATATCATCTTAGGGAGTTTTTCCTCACCACCGGCTTGCTCAATAGGGATAAATTCACACACTTAAAATCTGTATCCTGTGTTTATATGTTTCTGTAAGGCTGCTTTGAGAAAATGTCCACTGTTAAAAAGCGCTATACAAATAAAATTGTGGTATCTTGTAAGTTTGGACATCCTCCTAAATCAGTACTTTTGCTCACACCTTTAATAGCCATTTTTGTACATATAAAAATGCTGGGATTCCTACACAATTCACCCAATTTGGATGTATATATACACCCCCAAAATAAAGCTGAAAGTCTGCACTTTTATGATCATTTAATATTGAATCCAATATACTGTGGTAAACAGCTAAAATAATAATTACTTCATCAATGTCCAAATATTTATTGACCTGACTGTACATATCTACATACCTTAAGCAAATCATGGTTACTATTGTAAAGACAGTTTATTTAATCATTATTGGAGCACTTGTGTATGTTAAATGCTCCTGAATATGTAAATCTCCGTCCACACTGCAAGCACTGAATTGGTTTCTGAGCTATGTGAATGTGCTGGTGTTGGATGAGATTACTATATCTAATAAAGGTCTTCCCACACTCTGAGCAGTGATACGGCTTTTGTCCTGTGTGAGTGTACTGGTGTATTTGGAGATCATTCAGTCGAGTAAAGCTCTTTCCACACTCTAAACAGGAATATGGTTTTACTCCTGTGTGAATGCGCTGGTGTTCTTGTAGATTGCTCATTCGACTAAAGCTCTTCCCACATTCTGAGCAGTGATACGGTTTTTCTCCTGTGTGAATGTGCTGGTGTCTTCGTAGTTCACTCTTTCGAATAAAACCCTTTCCACACTCTAAGCAAGAATATGGTTTTTCTCCTGTGTGAATGTGCTGGTGTTCTTGTAGAGTACACCTTCGAATAAAGCTTTTCCCACATTCTGAGCAGTGATACGGTTTTTCTCCTGTGTGAATATGCAAGTGTACTTGAAGATGACTCAGTTGATTAAAACTCTTGCCACACTGTGAGCAGGAATATGGCTTTTCTCCTGTGTGAATGCGCTGGTGTTGTCTGAGATGACGCTGGTCAATAAAACTCTTCCCACACTGTGAGCAGTGATGCGGCTTTTCCCCTGTGTGAATGCGCTGGTGTTGTTGTAGATTACTGCGGTGAGTAAAGCTTTTCCCACACTGTGAACAGGGATAGACTTCTTTCTGCATTTGTTTATTAGAGGAGTTCCTGTTGAGTGTAATGGAGGATGTTTGCTGAATATCGGAGCTTATTGTTGTGATACGCGCCACGTCTTTTAACTCTCCTGATTGTAGCAGTCTCTCACATTCCTCATAGTGGTATCTTCTGATGTGTTTGTGGAGGTTAATTTGAGATGAACAGGAAAGTGAACACTGGGAGCAGGAGAAGACTTGTACCTGGGCATCATCCATGTCTGGAGCAGAAAATGAACATTATTAGTATTAAACTCATTTTGAAAATAGTTAAACTATTTTTTAGAAAAAACAAACCAAGGCTCTATAAATCACAAATGAGGCATTGACAAATATAGCTTCTGGTAAAGATGTACAGAAAATGGCTAAACAAGTCACACAGCACAAAACTAAAATGTAAACATTAGAGGCAAGACATCCTCATATAACTTTTATAACAGATTGTAAGGGATCCCAACAAGGCCACAAGAAAAATGGGATTTGGTTGAGGTAAGTTATGGTAGCCCTACTAAGCTAACTTCACAGAAGTACGTCAGTAAAACTAGAGCTGGACAATACTCGGATAATAATGTTATCTTGACAAAGTCTTCTATATGGTTTGAGCACTTAGATAATTTCATAACACTGCATTATTTATAAAGATCATCTTTAAAAACTGATAGACTGAAAAAAGGAAAATGTTTATTTCTGTTATATACTTACTATAAGAACATATATATCCACACAGCATATTAAATATTATATAAACCTACATGGAAGAACTCGTCTTTCTCTAATGTATTTAGTTCCATCGTATCTTTATCTATGAAATAGATTAACGGTTACAAACTTCCAAGTGGAAAAATAGGGACTCCTTTAAAAAATAATAGTTGCTTGACTGATCGTGATTGATCGTGCCTCTGTTAGCCTAGTTTGTCTAATGGCCTAATTATGATAAAGCTAATATTTTTAGTAAATCATATTCATATTCAGGACCATATCCTGTCTCACATTTAGACATGTATTTAAAGTCTCATGTTTACAGGCAAACTCCATCTTCAATTCATCTCCCAGTTGAAGCGTAGCATGTAGCATGCAGTGGCCACTTCGGGTGCACCAATATGGTGCGTTACGTGGTACCGCGGTATTGCCTGATGCTGCTGACCTGAAGAGAGGGCTCTGGAAACAGTGTGTGAGGCTGCAGAAGCAAGCCAGCATCAGCGCTAGGCTAAAGGCTGACCCAAGCCGTCCGGCTCTACCATCCATTCTCCTCTCCAATGTTCGCTCTCTTGAGAATAAACTAGAATTATTCCGACTGCAGCTAACGACCCAGCATGAAATCAGGGACTGCTGTGTTTTCATTTTTATGGAAACATGGCTCAACGACAGCATTCCGGACACAGCCATTCAGCTAGCCGGGCTAACCGCACATCACGCCAACAGGATAGCAGCACTGCCCAGTAAAACTCATGGCGGTAGTCTGTGTGTTTACATGAACAACAAATGGTGCACAAATGCCATCGTGGTTTCAAGCTACTGTTTGTCACCCGTGGAGTTTATGACTGAAATGCCGACCATATTACCTGACCAGAGAGTTTACCACTCTGCTCATTGTCGCAGTGTACAATTCACCCAGTGTTAATGCCAAGGAAGCACTAAGTGAACTCTACGGGGCTATCAGTAATTTTCAAACAGCGCACCCCGATGGCTTTTTCATTGGGGCCAGAGATTTTAAACAGGCAAATCTGAAATCACTGTTGCCAAAATTCCACCAGCATGTTGATTTTGCAACCCGTGCTACAAATATTTTAGACCTTGTTTACACTAATATTCACGGTGCTTACAAGGCTGCACCTTGCCACCACCATGACCACATCTCTATTGATAATCCCAGCATACAGACCACTTCTGAAATGTGCCAAACCTGTTTTGAAACAGGTAAGAACCTGTTCTGAGGGAGCCATCTCAGCACTTCAGGACTGTTTTGAGCACACAGACTGGAATATGTTCAGAGAGGCTGCTACATACCACAACAACAGATTTGGAGGAATAAACAGCATTAGTGACTGCCAGCATCAGCAAGTGCATAGATGATCTGACTTCCTTCAAGACAATCAACACACATGCAAACCAGAAACCGTGGATGACTGCTGAAGTGTGCTCATTGTTGAAAACCCAAGACTCTGCCCTCAGGTCTGACAACAAGCAGCCCTCCACACAGCAAGGGCCAATCTGGCCTGGGTCATCAGAGAGGCAAAGTGCAACTACACAGAAAGAAACCACAGTCACTTCACAAACACCAAGGACACAAGGCATATGTGGCATGGCATTCAGGCCATCATAGACTACAAAGCTACACCACCTGTCTGTGATGAGGACATCTCACTCCCAGACACCCTTAATGATTTCTATGTATGGTTCGAAGCACTGAACACCCCCGACTCCCACAGACCAAGTACTTCATCTGTCTGCAGTAGATGTGAGGAAAACTCTGTCCAGAGTCAACCCACGGAAAGCTTGCTGATGACACTACAGTTGTGGGCCACATCAGCAACAATGATGAGTCAGCGCACAGGGAGGAGGTGAACCAGCTCACAGAATGTTGTAGAGATAACAATATATCACCAAGAAACTCAGAGAGTTTCTTGGTGTGCACTTGACTGAGGACCTCTCCTGACCTCTCAACATCACCTGCCTAGTCAAGGTGGCCTCCACTTCCTGTGGAGGTTGAAGAGAGCCAAACTCCACCCTCCCATCCTCACCTTCTTCTACAGAGGGACAATAGAGAGCATCCTGTCCAGCTGTCTCACCATGTGGTACAGGAAGTTCACAACCTCCAACTGCAAGATCCTACAGCAGATTGTGAAGACAGCTGAAAAGATCATCTGGGTCTCTTTACCCACCATCAACACCTCATTCAACAACCACTGCATCTGCAAAGCCACCCGTACTGCGGACGACCCCTCTCATGGACTCCTCACCCTCCTACCATCTGCACAGGAGCATCCGTGCCACTACTAGCAGACTCCGTAACAGTTTCTTCCCTGAGGCAGTCAGATTACTCAACACCTTGCTGCCTCCCAATGCTCACCTGGGCTAGTCAAACAACTAACTAAATATGACTCAGTACCATTGCACACCACACTTCCATATTATGGAACAAATTTTTGCTGCACTTGTGCTGATACACTACACAGTAGTTTACAGCCAATGTTTTGTACATTTATTTTCCTGTGTACTTATTGTCCAGTTCTTTGTTGTCTTGCACTCATCTCATGCTGTGTATATGTACTTTATGTAGCATTGCGTACTGTTCGGTGTTGCACCATGGTCCTGAAGAAAGATGTGTTCCAATGTATACAAACTATGTACAGGAATGACAATAAAAACCCTTTTGCCTTGACTCTTAGCAAGCTAAACAGAAGCTAGTTTAGAGGCTGGTCACAGTGGGCTCAAAAACAAGCAAAAATTCTTAAGCACACATTTTATCATTCTAAACCAATAAAGCAAGTATCAAAAATAGCCAAATGGACTAGATACAATACCTCAAACAGAAGTGTTCTCAAATAAGTGAAGTGTAAAAACTGAAAGACAGTGGTGAAGACAGCTGTATAGCTGACATGACCTTCAACATCACCACACCTCACCTTCCTTACAAGCATGAAAACATGTCTTCTCTTCAGCAGGATGGTGAAAGCTTGGCATACCATACATCCTGTTATATCAAGTGAACTAACTGAAAGGCAACAATAAACTGCCAGCTGTCTGACTGCCTCACAGTTACCACTGTTGCTAAAGATCATCTGGATGTGGAGGACACTTGATTTCACACAGGATACAGGAGGTCTTTCCTGATTGGGAGCTTGCATGACAAGAAGCGTTGATATTAATAAACTGTACAGTATAGCAAGAGTTTGAATAAGAATGAACGTGTCAATGTTACTCAACCCCAGTCTGTCCTTGTATAGAAATTGTCGTCAACTTCAGATTCTTCCTCTTTTATACACTTCCATTCAAACCCTCCATTATTTTGGTTTACATCTTCCACAGATTTTGATGTCCCAGCACCTGAAATTCCAAGATTTACAATTATATACTGTCAACGCAAGAAAATCTATAAAGAACAAGAGGGAAACCAGTGCTGAAGGACTGCTCCAGTCACAAACAAAGCCTAGTTAAGATTTCAAATAGTTATTCATGGGGGTGTAACAATACACAATTAAATTCAATTAATGAGACTGGGTTCATGTTTTGATGTATTCAGAATATTTCAAACAAAATAATATTAATATTGTAGCAAAAATGAATGACTAAATAAATGACTAAAATAAATACATAATATAGGTTCAAAATACCTTAAAAATTAATAAATAAATGTATAAATTAATCAAAAATTTTGATTGTATAAACAAAGTCTATAACCTGGGAAACAGGAAAATGATCAATTGAAACATAATTAGCTCTGCAGCAGCGCCCGAGGTGTCATTTTAGCCAGAAATAGAGCTCCAAAGTTGGCTGAAATTCCCAAATTCTTTTTCAGGCACCGAAGATCGCAGATGCACGGAGCTGGTTTCATTTGAAAACTACTGAAGTGATCTTTTATGGTTATAATGTGGTGGTGTAACTGTATAAAATATAATGTGTGTCAGTAGTTGTGATCCAGAACTATGTCACTTTTCAAGTGTAGATGATTCCCGACTTGGTAACGCTGCACTCTCCAAGAAAGAACATGATCATGTGACCAGTATGATCTCTATATACAGTATTTTAGCTCTAAGGGCTCTGCAGATTGGGACCACTGGTGTTCAAACGGTGCAATTGCATGTGTCATAACTAATACAATGCCGATATCACACATTTCCACAAAGCAGATCATCACATTTTTGTATCCCGATTCATCGTCTCGTGCATTGTTACACCCCTAGTTATTGAGTTCCAGTCTGGACCATAATACACCCTGTTGTCTTACAGAGATAATCTTTATCTTCAGCTTCTTCCTTTTTCACATGATTCTGTAGGTCCACAGGTGTGATATGTCCCACAGAGACTGGTGTTGCTTTACCTGAAATTCCATTAACTGAAATTAAATGTTTTAATTTAACTCAAAAAATTGAAGTACAAACTATAAATGGGGAAAAGTCAGTGATGTGGTTTAATAACAAATTAGATTAGACTAAAAATTATTACTGAATATTAGACTGGATTGTAATGTGCCATGTTGACTTACAGAAGTATTCTTCATCTACGGTTTCTTCCTTTTTTACATGTTTCTGAAGGTTCACACAGGTGATGTGTTCTACAGAGCCTGATGTCCCTCCATCTGAAGATGTATATTTTTCTGTCTGCACATCCCCAAAAAGCTAATGAACAAAGAGTAATCATACTTATTTACAAAAGAAAGTCGATTAAGCAATATTGCATGAGCAAAAGTGCTGTTATACAGAATATCGGCACGGCTGTGATTCGGCCGTAGACACGAGGCTGCAGGTAATCACAGCAGTGCCGATATTCAGTACAGCAGTACAACTGCGAGTGTGATCTTGCTTTTATGTGACAGTTTTCTTAATAAGAAATTAATATCAAGTAACTAACATTTCAGACACAATTTGGCCAAATATTGGTTTATTTTTACTGTCAATGGAAATAATTCCCAAAACAGCCACAGCTAGATAGAGCTTTCCATGTTGCCATGTAACACACAGATTAACTGACAGCCTGTAGTAAGTGTAGTAACAGTTTCAATGTAATGATCTACTGCTAGATTTGTAATTTATGCAGCAAACACAGATAAGTGGAGTGAAACACACAGTGAAATGTCCCAGTGCTGTTATACTAAATATCAGCACTAATCAAATTAGTGGACTGAAACTAACTGTGGTATAACACAACATATAGTCCAAGAGGATACTAAAGAGACGATAATAACATGGTTTACTTGATTAGTAGGAGAGCATGCAACCTACCAAGGATGGAAGCTGATTAAGAGAAGAACATTCACACAGTCAGGTGAATCTCTTCGTTATTAAAACTGTCATGTTTAATTGCGCACATATAGATAACTGTTACCTGTGAGTCAGTGGGACCAGGAGTGTGTGGAGGTTTTCTAGAAGAACACGGTCGTACCCTTGCTGATTCCATTATAAGGTCTTATTATGAGGTCTAAATGCTGTTTCTGGAAAAGGAGGCTCTGATCATAAGCATAACCCACTGTAATCTAAAACATTTCATGTAAATTATGAAGCTTTCATTTAAAATAAAATTGGGAGAATAAAAATGATTTAATACACCACTGTATCATTCTCTCTGTACTGCACTTCGAAGGTTTGGGATTCAGTCACTAACTATTAGCCGAGCAGCTCAGCTAGTTAAACTTACTTCAGGTTTTAAAGTAGAACATAGTAATTGTATATAAACCAGTCAAGAATATTTTCATGTAGAAAAGATTACCTCAGTAAGTCAAAAACCTCTTCTTCCTTTGTTGTGAGTTTACAGTGTCTCCTTCTTCTTCAGTTTTATTGGCGGATGGTAATCCAGGTTTTTGGTGCATTACCGCCACCAACTGGACAGGAGCAGTGAACGTAGGTATAAAAAAGGAAGTATATCTCAAACTAAAATCCTGTTATAAAAGCCTGTTAATCTTAGATAATTGCAGAGCAATTCCAGCGTCATGGACGTGACATTTACAGTCAAAACTTGAAATCTAAATTCTCAGAGAATGTATTTATTATAATTTATATTTCCCTAAACCCCTGACAATAGAGTCCAGACATCAGATAAATATCCGTCTATACACGTTTTCTATTTTAGATGAGGGAAATAAACCTGCGTTGCGGACGTGACAAAAAAAAGACAAGTTTTTTGGGGACAACGTACTTTGTAGGAATTCTGTGAAATAAAATGCACAAACCAGAAGTATTCCTACAAACCGAATTGAGAAGGGTTGGCTCTCCAGAGAACATAAAATATTTATTTTATTTAAAATTTTGTTTTTGCATTTATGAAGAAAACCCATTGTTATGGATGTGAAGATTCTGAAAGCAGCACTTACATGACTATGGAAAGTCTTAAAAAACTTTAACAGAGACCTCTAGTGGGTATTTAAACCACCAAACATTGGCCTTTGAGACATCAGTATGATAAGGCTGCACAATTAATCGACTTTAAACTGAAATCACTGTGCAGAAAGTGGTTATGGATTATTTAAACCTGCGTTTACAGCTTCACTGTTGCCGTTAACCAGCATCAGAGATGCAGCCATGGCGTCATTCTAGATACAGATTAGAGATCATGAATTTGGTGTGTGTTCATGAGACCATGAAAGATACAAAATTGCTTGCTAGATCATATCAGAGTTTAAATCCCTGGTTTCCCCCACAATCCTCCACAATCCAAAGACATGCAGGTCAGGTGAATTTGAGACACTAAATTGCCCATAGGTGTGAGTGTTAGTGTGAATGAGTATATGTCTGTGTGTCATCCCTGTGATGGACCGGCCATATGTCCAGGGTGTTTCCCTGCCTACAGCGCGAGACCCAGGGATCCAGCATCACCGCGACCCTACATAGGACAAGCAGTGTGGAGAATGGATGGATGGATGCATGGAGTTCAAATTGCAATCATGTGTCAAAATGATCGCACTGTTTTCAGCCAGTTTGCACAGTTCAATGTGCAATCGAGAGTCAAAATAATCACAGTATTATGCTTGGTGTCAAAATGATCACTAGTACCAGGGGCGTAACCTGGCCTGGGCATTCAAGGCTGTAGCCTCAGTGAACGAAATGTTGTATTTTATTTCAGTGAATGGAGGCAAGACTGATCAGGCATGGTTTACAGGAAAATATCTGGAAATACTCGTGTCTTATTGGCTGACAGCTCTCAATTCTGTTACACACTAGCTCACACAGTCAGTTAGTCTCAGGGGAAAATGGACATGGGTGACCATACGTCCTCTTTTCCATGGGCCTGTCCTCTTTTTCGGACCTTAAAAAACCGTACGCCTGGGATTTCTAAATTTGTGGAAATGTCCAGTATTCATTATAATTACAATGTGCTACTCCCAGCAAACACGCAAAGGTGAAGTGCTGTTGTGTACGGCACCAAACAGTTGCTTGACAATAGCAGTTGTCCTGAGTCGAAACAATGCCCATGGCCATATAATGTAATATTTTAAATTTCATGATATCACATTGCTTCATATTCCATGGCCATTCAAATGTGTGAATGATAGCAGAAGGCACACTCCTGGCCTCTAATATTTTATCTTATTCCGTGGACATTCAAAAGAATGTAGGAAAAAATGTAAAACATGGGAAGAGTGAAACCAGTTATATATTTACTTACCTATATATATACATACACACACACACACACACACACACAGTATCTCACAAAAGTGAGTACACCCCTCACATTTTTGTAAATATTTGATTATATCTTTTCATGTGACAACACTGAAGAAATGACATTTTGCTACAATGTAAAGTAATGAGTGTACAGCCTGTGTAACAGTGTAAATTTGCTGTCCCCTCACAATAACTCAACACACAGCCATTAATGTTTAAACCGCTGGCAACAAAAGTGAGTACACCCCTAAGTGAAAATATCCTATATATATATATATATATATATATATATATATATATATATATATATATATTTGTGATGCTGATAGTGTCATCATCTTGGAAAATCAGAATATGGTTACCTTTATATACACTTTCTTTTTAACCAGTAAAGGGATTAAAACTGAAACAGTAACATCCTCTCATGCTGAGCAGGAAAACAAGGTGTGTAAATGTATATTATATGAGTTCAAAGTTACATTAATAGGATATGAGCAGAGCTAATGTACTTTGCATGGCACTGTAGCCATGCAGAGTACATTGAACCCATACAGTGATGGGTTAGCTGTGCCTCCCCTTGGCTAGCGACACCAAACTAGCCTAGTCTCATTTTAGATAGCCAAAAAGTTTTATATTATCAGTCTGGTAGTCCTGCAACCAGTGATAACCCCCGATGCAAGTTTTATGATAAATCCAACTTTTTCTCCAATTTTCACATTTTTTAAGCAATTAAAAAAATGCATAGAAACAGTTTGTAAGAGTGATAACATTGTAGAGATCTGTAAATAACCATGGTGTTATCGTTGTTAGAATTAAATTTCTAAAATGTTACTAGAATAGCCTAAATTAATTAATGTTCCAATATACAGTAAGCCAGAAACAGATTGCAATAATATAAGTCAGTCATCTAACAGCAACATCATGGTAAACAAGTGTGCCCCAGTGATATGCATATGATTTATGAAGTGTCTGAAACGCATTATTATGGTTGTTCAGAGCAAATAAGGTAGATGATGGCATAACAGCAAACCAGTGACTACATTTCTCAACAGGTGAGCATGGAGAGTGTCACGCCGGAGTACATGGAGATGTCGGACCACTCTTCATGTCAGTCCAGTTTCCACAGTGGACTGTCATAAAGCTCCCGGATCCGAATTAGGGATTGTGTGACTAGCCGAGGCAGCTACAGTATCTCAACTGCAATAAGCTTGGGATACCCGGATCATCTTTCTGCTCACAGGAATGTTTCAAGGCATGCCCTCCAATGGCTCCACAAGGAAGCAATAGCAGAGCTCCAACCTAAAACCCACGAGGGGGTCTCACCTGCAGAGCTCCAGCTGGAGGTCAACGTGGTGACCCCCTCACCAGAGCTCCTACCTGAGACCCACGAGGTGGTCACACCTGCAGAGCTCCAGCAGGAGGTCAATGTGGCGACCTCATCTCCAGAACTACAACCTGAGACCCATGAGGCGGTCTCATCCCCAGAGCTCCGGCATGAGACCCAAGAGGCGGTCTCATGCCCAGAGCTCCGGCATGAGACCCAAGAGGCGGTCTCATGCCCAGAGCTCCAGCCTGAGACCCAGGAGGCGGTCTCATGCCCAGAGCTCCAGCATGAGACCCATGAGGCGGTCTCATCCCCAGAGCTCCAGCATAAAGCCAAGTTCCCGTCCGAGGTCGAAGAGGCGGCCTCCCAAGCCAAGTTCCCGTCCGAGGTCAAAGAGGCGGCCTCCAAAGCCATGTTCCTGTCCGAGGTCGAAGAGGCAGCCTCCCAAGCCAAGTTCCTGTCCGATGTTAATATAATTGCACAAGGGTTTTCTAATGATGAATTAAACTTTTTACCTGATAATTTAGGATTAGCTAATACAATGGAATTGGAACACAGACCTGATCGTTGTCAAAACTTGGCACTGGTATGCCCATGTAGATATTCCATTAAAAATCAGCTGTTTCCAACAATAACAATAATTTCCAACATTAACAATTTCTAGACTGTATTTCTGTTCTAATGTTATTTTAATAATTTTTTGTTAGATTTTCTTTTAAAAATAAGGCAATTTCTAATTCCAAACTTTTACATGGTAGTGTACATACCTTACACAAATTATGGTACCTGTTAAAGGCCAGTTTATTCAATGTTTTTATTTATTTATTTAGAGGTGTTGCATGCAATTACCCTTTTGATTAAAACTCTTCCCACTCTTTGAACACTCTTACAGCTTTTCTCCTGTGTGAATGCACTGATATACTTTGAGATTATCTTTATCTGTAGACATCTTCCTACAGTACGAGTATGTATTTTCTTCTTCGTGAATGCGTTGGTGTTGCTGAAGATTTCTTTGTTGGGAAAAACTCCTCCCACACTTACAGCATTGATAAGACTTTTTTCCTGTGTGAAAGCGCTGGTGTATTTGTAGTTCAATCCGTCGAATAAAACTCTTTCCACACTCCAAGCAGGAATATGGTTTTTCTCCTGTGTGAATGCGCTGGTGCCTATGTAGAACACTCTGTTGAATAAAGCTCTTCCCACATTCGGAGCAGTGATACGGCTTTTCTCCTGTGTGAATGCGCTGGTGTCTTTGTAGATCACTCTGTCGAATAAAGCTCTTCCCACACTCTGAGCAGGAATATGGTTTTTCTCCTGTGTGAATGCGCTGGTGTGTTTGTAAATGACTCTGTCGAATAAAGCTCTTCCTACACTCTGAGCATTGAAACGGCTTTTCTCCTGTGTGAATGCGCTGGTGTGTTTGTAGTTCACTCTGTCTAATAAAACTTTTTCCACACTCAAAGCAAGAATACGGTTTTTCTCCTGTGTGAATGTGCTGGTGTTCTTGTAGATGGCTTTGTCGAATAAACCTCTTTCCACACTCTAAGCAGGAATACGGCTTTTCTCCTGTGTGAATGCGTTGGTGTTGTCTGAGGTTACTCCGGTCATTAAAACTCTTCCCACACTGTGAGCAGGGATAGACTCCTTTCTGCATTTGTTTATTAGAGGACTTACTGTTGAGTGTAACGGAGGCTGTTTGCTGAATACTGGAGCTTATTGTGGTGACATTGTTCATGTCTTTTAACTCTCCTGACTGTTGCAGTCTCTCATATTCCTCATAGTGGCATCTTCTGATGTGTTTGTGGAGGTAAATTTGAGATGTATAGGAACGTAAACACCAGGAGCAGGAGAAGACTTGTACCTGGGCATCATCCATGTCTGGAGCAGAAAATTAAAAGTATTAGTAATAAACTCATTGTGAAAATATTTAAACTATTTTTTAGAAAAAAGAATGAATGTAACCAATGCTCTATAAATTATAAATGAGGCAATGACAAATATAACTTCTGGTGAAGATGTACAGAGAATGGCTAACCAAGTCATGCCACAACCATATCACCCTGCAGCTCTCGCGTGGTGTCCCACTGAAGCTATGTAGGGTTGACCCTGGCCAGTACCTGGATGGGAGGTCAGAAGGGGGTGCTCACCCTGTGGTCTGTGTGGGGTCTAATGCCCCAGTATAGTGATGGGGACATTATACTGTAAAAACAGCACCGGCTTTCGCATAAGACATTAAACTATGGCCCTAACTCTCTGTGGTCATTAAAAAACCCAGGCCATTCCTCGTAGGGGTATAGCCCTGGTGTCCTGGCGAAAGAGTAGTGGTATAACCCCGGTGTCCTTGCGAAAAGAGTAGGGGTATAACCCAGGTGTCCTGGCGAAAAGAGAAGGGGTATAACCCCGCTGTCCTGGTGAAAAGAGTAGGGGCATAACCCCGGTGTCCTGGGGAAAAGAGTATGGGTATAATGGCGAAATTCCCCCATTGGCCCTTATCTATCATGGGCCCCCTAATAATCTCCATCTCTGAATTAGCCTCATCACTCTCTCCTCTCCACCAATTGCTGGTGTGTGGTAGTATTTACTCTCCGAACCATGTTTTCAGAACAGAAGTAACGTAATGAGTAAATGTACTGCGTGTAACCCAACTAATCCATAATGAGATTCATTGACAACTATTTTCATAATCGATTATTCTCGATTAGTTGTTGCAGCTCTAAAATGGACTAGGTACAATACCTCTAACAGAAATGCTCTCAAAGAGGTGTAAAGTGTAAACACTGAAAGACAATGGTGAAAACAGCTGTATAGCTGACATGACCCTCTACATCACCACACCTCACCTTCCTTACAGGCATGAAAACATGTCTTCTCTTCAGCAGGATGGTCAAAGCTTGGTATCCCATACATCCTGTGTTAGACCAAGTGAACTGACTGAAAGGCAACAATAAACTGCCAGCTGTCTGTCTGCCTCACAGCTACCACTGCTGCTAAAGGTCTTCTGGATGTGGAGCACACTTGATTTCACACATGATACAGGAGGTCTTTCCTGATTGGGAGCTCGCATGACAATAAATGTTGATATTAATAAATTGCATAGCATAGCAAGAGTCTGAATGAGAATCAAAGTGTCAATGTTACTCAACCCCAGTCTGTCTTTGTACAGAGGTTGTCTTCATCTTCAGAGTCTTCGTCTTTTACACGCTTCCTTTCAAATCCTCCATTATTTTGGTCTATATCTTCCACAGAGTTTGATGTCCAAGAGGGAAAGCAGTGCTGAAGGACTGGTCCAGTCACAAATAAAGTTTAATTAAGAAAAAAAAGTTATTCATAGGGGTGTAACAATACACGACTCGATTCAATTCATGATATTGGGTTCATGTTCTGATATTTTCAGAATAACAAAATAAAGCAAACTCTGAAATATTCAGATTCAATATTCAATTTTTAAAAATTACCGCAGATTTTCCACAAATTTGGTTGAAAACGCATTATTGTCATCACAACGCGCATTCTGCCAAAGCCCTTTTCGATTCATGAAAGCTGAACATGAGTACCACTAAAAAGTCTCATTTACCAACAAGCATCACTGCGAAAGACCGTGCAAAACAGTTTCATGCAATTGCAGTTTTACCAATTCAAGTAGTTTTCCACAAAAAAAGTACAAAAAAAAACCCTCAACATTTCAGCATTTTGGCCTCAACAATCACACCATGAAGTCCTGTACAAACTGATAAACAAAGACTATAACAGGAAACAGGAAAATGATCGATTGAAATATAATTAGCTCTGCAGCAGTGCCCGAGGTGTCATTTTAACTGGAAATAGAGCTCCAAAGTTGGCTGAAATTCCCAAATTCTTTTTCAGGCAGTGAAGATCACAGATGCATGGGTCTGGTTTCATTTGAAAACTACCAAAGAGATCTTTTATGGTTATAATGTGGTGGTGTAACTATATAACAGATAACATGTCACTAATTGTGATACAGAGCTATCAGTCAGTTTTCAAGTGCAGATGATTCCCGACTTGGTAACGCTGCACTCTCCAAGAAAGAATTTGATAATGTGACCAGTATGCACTCTATATACAGTATTTTAACTCCATGGGATCTGCAGACTGGGACCTCTGATGTTCAAATACTGCAACTGCATGAGCAATAATTAATAGAATGCGGATATCACACATTTCCACATCGCATATCACCACATTTTTGTATCCTGAAGCATCTTGTCACGTGTCATGTATTGTTACACCCCTAGTTATTGAGTTCCAGTCTGGACCATAATACACCCTGTTGCCTTACAGAGATAGTCTTTATCTTCAGGTTCTTCCTTTTTCACATGATTCTGTAGGTCCACAGGTGTGATGTGTCCCACAGAGACTGGTGTCGCTTCACCTGAAATTTCATTCACTGAATTTAAATGTTTTAATTTCACTTAAAAAAGTGAGGTACAAAATATAAATGGGGAAAAGACAGTGATGTGGTTCATTCACAAATTAGATTAGACTAAAAATTATTTCTGAATATTAGACTGGATTGTAATGTGCCATGTTGACTTACAGAAGTATTCTTCATCTACAGTTTCTTCCTTTTTTACATGTTTCCGAAGGTTCATACAGGTGATGTGTTCTACAGAGCCTGATGTCCCTCCATCTAAAGACGTATATTTTTCTGTCTGCACATCCCCACAAAGCTAATGAACAAAGAGTAATAATACTTATTTACAAAAGAAAGTCGAGTAAGCAATATTGCATGCGCAAAAGTGCTGTTATACAGAATATCGGCACAGCTGTGATTCGGCCGTAGACACGAGGCTGCAGGTAATCAAAGCAGTGCTGATATTCAGTACAGCAGTACAACTGCGAGTGTGATCTTGCTTTTATGTGACAGTTTTCTTAATAAGAAATTAATATCAAGTAACTAACATTTCAGACACAATATGGACAAATATTGGTTTATTTTTTGCAGTCAATGGAAATAATTCCCAAAACAGCCACAGCTAGATAGAACTTTCCATGTTGCCGTGTAACACACAGACTAACTGACAGCCTGTAGTAAGTGTAGTAACAGTTTCAATGTAATGATCTTCTGCTAGATTTGTAATTTATGCAGCAAACACAGATAAGTGGAGTGATACACACAGTGAAATGTCCCAGTGCTGTTATACTAAATATCAGCACTCTTGGAATGTCACTTGACCAATCAAATTAGTGGACTGAAACTAACTGTGGTATAACACAACATATAGTCCATGAGGATACTGAAGAGACGATAATAACATGGTTTACTTGATTAGTAGGAGAGCATGCAACCTACCAAGGATGGAAGCTGATTAAGAGAAGAACACTCACACAGTCAGGTGAATCTCTTAGTTATTAAAAATGTTATGTTTAATTGCACACATATAGATAACTGTTACCTGTGAGTCAGTTTGTGGAGGTTTTCTAGAAGAACACGGTCGTATCCCTGCTGATTCCATTATAAGTCTTATTATGAGGTCTAAATGCTGTTTCTGGAAAAGGAGGCTCTGATCATAAGCATAACCCACTGTAATCTAAAATACTTCATGTAAATTATGAAGCTTTCATTTAAAATAAAACTGGGAGAATAAAAAATTATTTAATACGCCACTGTATCATTCTCTCTGTACTGCATTTCGAAGGTTTGGGATTCAGTCACTAACTATTAGCCGAGAAGCTCAGCTAGTTAAACTTACCTCAGGTTTTAAAGTAGAACATAGTGAACATCCTCAAATACAGACACAGTAACAAGCTTGTTTTTAAATCGACCAAATCTGTTATTGTATATAAACCAGTCAGGAATATTTTCATGTAGAAAAGATTACCTCAGTGACAAAAATCCACTGTTTACCCGGGAGTGAAAAAAAACCTCTTCTTCTTCTGTTGTGAGATATGAGATGTGAGATGAGTTTGCAGCGCCTCCTGGTGGAGCAATCTGTTCATCAAAATGAATCGATTTAGGGGAGTAACCCCAGAGTGCAGTGTGGGGTACTTGATTTAGGATGCTTATCATTTCTTATTTGTGCGTCCTCATTTCCTTTCCTTGCGTCCTTTCCTTGCATCTTAGTTCCACCCCCTTAGGATGTGAGGGAAGGATGCAAGGATGAGATGTGAGGAGAGAGGAATCAAAGTAAGCAATTGAATATCCTCGCTCTCTCTCTCAAGTGTAACTTCAATGCAACATGAATGATTCAGGGATCTTCCATTATGCTTTTTTTTTTTTTGATGTGCCATTATGTTGTTAGACCTTGGTTAATAACAACATTCTTAATAAACCTAAATGCACTGATAGTATGTGAAATGCCTGGGTTATTCCACAATGAATGAATGAAAAATACATTATCACAACTTTCGCAACATGCAAGGATAAATTAATTACAATACTCATGGGAGTAGGAATATTATTATTTAATTATATTTCACACAAAATTCCATCACATCTTCAAAGGACTTTTGGTTTGAGATTGTGGCAGATGTAAAGGAGGAGGGGAATTTATATGGTTTTTCCACAAGAAACACTTCCACATAGGATACACATGTGTATCCTTGCTCCTACTGTAGATCCTCTGGAAGCTTCCTCACTCCTCGTTCCTCGCCTCCTCACAGTATAATTAGAGTATTGATATGTCCTTCAAGATGGTCACGGGCTGGAGGACGGAGGAGCGAGGAAATGAGGAAGCATCCATTTGAGCATTGAGAAGTACCCAGGGAGAAGGGTCACACATCCAGCAGGATTAGCCAGAAGACACGCCCCTTACAAGACAAGCCCCTAATAGAAGTTACGCCCCCAACAACATGTACACAGCCCATACATCACCACTGCCGGTCGTTTACTTCTTCACATTAATTCCTCGCTTCTTTGCTGTCACTATTGCCACCTAGGTAAAGCAGTATGACTTCATCAAACAATATGTTTATAAATTATTCTTATTATTCTATATGGCAGGTTGAATACATCATTTGATTGTATTTTTTTTTTTTTTTTTGCAGTGAAGTAAAAACGTAATATTGCGTTTCTGATTCAAGAGTTGTCTGATGAAGTCATACTGCATTACCGCTAGGTGGCGAAAATTATCGGCAAAGAAACGAGGAATAAAGCCTGTTTCACACCGCAGCATTGCAGAAGCAGTGCATACTTTTTTTCGTTGTGCATGTTAAGGAATGAGTACTTTTACACCTGACGTGAGGAGCAGTGAAGCGGGAGTTTCGGCATCAAGTCTATTTTTTGCTGCACTGCTCAAGCTGAATTTAAGTGCCAATACACAGTTGAAAGACTTAAATGAAGATGAGTTGACACAAAAATTATATATTGCACAGAAAAAGCATGTATTTGTAGAGTTGAAAAAGCATATATTTGTTTTACATTTAATATACACTAATCATGAATGAGAAGTGTTATTTTTGGCTTGGAGGTATAAAATTGGTAGGTTGCTGAAGCAGAAAAACACACCTCTCTAAACTGTAATTATAATCACCCAGAAATTCTAGAACAGGGGTTCCCAAACATTTCCAGGGCAAGGCCTGCCTTTTGCAAGATGTCTTTAAAACACATTAAAAATACAGACTTCTGAATATAGAAGACTTTTTTATTAATAATTACACCTTACATCTTTACATTACATTACATTAGGAATTGAGGGCGCACGGTGGCTTAGTGGTTAGCACGTTCGCCTCACACCTCCGGGGAGGGGTTTGATTCCCACCGTCGCCCTGTGTGTGCGGAGTTTGCATGTTCTCCCCGTGCTGCAGGGGTTTCCTCCGGGTACTCCGGTTTCCTCCCCCAGACCAAAGACATGTGTGGTAGGCTGATTGGCATGTCCAAATTATCTGTAGTGTATGAATGGGTGTATGAATGTGTATGTGATTGTGTGCCCTGCGATGGATTGGCCCCCTGTCCAGGGTGTACCCCGCCTTGTGCCCCATGCTCCCTGGGATAGGCTCCAGGTTTCCCTGTGACCCTGAAGGAAGGATAAGCGGTATAGAAGATGGATGGATGGATTAGGGATTGATTGTGTGTGTGTGGTTGTCTGAGAGTGAGAATTTATTTTTCACACCAAATTGTTGAGGCCCCCCGGCAGCCCCCAAGGGGCCCCATTTGCTTATATCAGAGATCTCTTCAGTTGCCCAGGAAAAGACCTTTCAGTTGACATGGAGGAACAGTTAGTCGAATTAAAGAGCGACACCAGATTGCGACACCTCTATGGCTCTTGCTCTCTGTCTTTGTTTTGGTTGAGTGATGACTGAATATCCTCAGTTTTCTGACACCGCCCTAAAATTACTTCTTGCATTCGCCTCAACTTATCTGTGTGAGGCCGGGTTTTCAAAATTGACTGCCGTGAAAACCAAGTACCGAAATCCGCTCCAGGTGGAGGATGACATCAGGCTTACACTGTCCAACACTGAACCACGAATTGCACTTCTTTGTAAAAAGAAGCAAGTGCAGGTGTCCTACTGATTGATTTGACAATGACATGGCTAATGAGACATGCCCTTCGTCGCAATCTGTATCATTCGTATGAGAATGTTTTTAAAATGCAAGACGAATGGAATGCAAAATGTTTGACATGTTTTTAGTGCGTTATTCCAGCCTAGTTCTCTTATTCAAAGTAGTTATAGTGTTCAGAAATATTTTTGATCATTCATGTTCCATACCTGTCCGTTATATAAAAGGCATAAGTTATTTAAAAAAACTCATAAAAGTTATTTAAAGTAATTTTAAAAAAGTAGAAAAACACAAAAGCAAAAAATATCTATCAATCTATCTAAAACAAATTATAGATTAGGTTACATATAGATAGATTTTATATAGAACAGGTAATCATTATACCTGGTCTCCTCCAATTTGTGTGTGTGTGTGTGGGGGGGGCATGATAAATGATAGGGGAGGCTTGGGGGAGCTTTAGTTACAAAAGGTTAAGAACCTCTGCCTTAACCAAATCATGGTTACCATTATAAAGACAGTTTTTTTTTAATCATTGTTGGAGCACTTGTGTATGTTAAATGCTCCTGAATATGTAAATCTCCGTCCACACTGCAAGCACTGGATTGGTTTCTGTGCTATGTGAATGTGCTGGTGTTGGATGAGATTACTATATCTAATAAAGCTTTTTCCACACTCTGAGCAGTGATACGGCTTTTCTCCTGTGTGAATGTGCTGGTGTATTTGGAGATCATTATGTCGAGTAAAACTCTTTCCACACTCTAAACAGGAATATGGTTTTTCTCCTGTGTGAATGCGCTTGTGTTCTAGTAGATTACTCCTTCGACTAAAGCTCTTCCCACATTCTGAGCAGTGATACGACTTTTGTCCTGTGTGAATGCGCTGATGTATCTGTAGATTACACCTTCGATTAAAACTCTTCCCACACTGTGAGCAGTGATATGGTTTTTCTCCTGTGTGAATGTGCTGGTGTTCTTGTAGATCACACCTTCGACTAAATCTCTTCCCACATTCTGAGCAGTGATGCGGCTTTTCTCCTGTGTGAATGTGCTGGTGTATTTGTAGAGTACACCTTCGAATAAAGCTTTTCCCACACTCTGAGCAGGAATACGGCTTTTCTCCTGTGTGAATATGCAAGTGTGCTTGAAGATTACTCCGTTGATTAAAACTCTTCCCACACTGTGAGCAGTGATGCGGCTTTTCCCCTGTGTGAATGCGCTGGTGTTGTTGTAGATAACTCCGGTGAGTAAAACTTTTCCCACACTGTGAGCAGGGATAGACTTCTTTCTGCATTTGTTTATTAGAGGAGTTCCTGTTGAGTGTAACGGAGGCTGTTTGCTGAATACTGGAGCTTACTGTGGTGATATGCTCCACTTCTTTTAATTCTCCTGATTGTTGCAGTCTCTCATATTCCTCATAGTGGTATCTTCTGATGTGTTTGTGGAGGTGAATTTGAGATGTATAGCAAAAAGAACACCAGGAGCAGGAGAAGACTTGTACCTGGGCATCATCCATGTCTGGAGCAGAAAATAAACAGTATTAGTATTAAACTCATTGTGAAAATAGTTAAACTATGTTTAGAAAAAAGAATGAATGTAACCAAGGCTCCAAGGCGCAAAACTAAAATGTAAACACTAAAGGTGAAAGGTAAGACATATAAGAAATGTGTATGTGTTTGTGTGCCCTGAGATGGATTGGCACCCTGTCCAGGGTGTACCCTGCCTTGTGCCTGATGCTTCCTGGGATAGGCTCCAGGTTTCCCCGTGACCCTGAAAAGGAGTAAGCGGTATAGAAGATGGATGGATGGATGGAAGACATATAAGACACCTTATAATCTTTATTAGCATATTGTAAGGGATCCCAACAAGGCCACAGGAAAAATGGGATTTACATAGAGTAAGGTTGAGGTAAGTTCTGGCAGCCTTACTAAGCCAACTATGCCACATGATGCTATACACCTGGGATAATGTGTAGGTTGAGTAAAAGTTGCTGCACAAAAGTCAGTCAGTAAAACTAGAGCAGGGCTATATTGGGATCATAATGTTATCATGATAAAGTCTTCTATATGGATAGCGCTCGTATAATTCCATAACACTGTCATAAAAGTGCAATATATACACATTTTTGTATTTGCACTTTATATAGTCCTGCGTACTGTTATCTGCTGCACCATGGTCCTGTAGAAATGACATTTCGTTCCAATGTATATACGCTATATAGAGGAACAGCTCACTTGACTTGAGGATGATCAACATGCTGATGCACAGATGTACATCAGTAAAATACAACTAAACCATCCCTGGATATGGACCAGACAATCAGAAAAAACTAAAAGAATGGTACAGTGCAATCTATGCAAAGCAGATGTGACTGTCAGTAATGCATGAGAATTAAAAGCTGAAAATATACTAAATGGTTTATGTTATAACATCATGCTACATTTCATGGAAAGGATATGATATTTTTATGTCTGTAGTAGTAAGATATATAAAGCAATTTCATAGTTTGATTCGGCCAGTAATTTGAGACTACATGCTTCTGGGGAAATAAGTGACTCCTTGAATGAGAGAAATGTCACTGAAATGTCCCCTTACTTACAGTTGCAAACAGAAATATTCAAACCCCAAACGAAAATAAGGATTTATAATTTTAAGCTTTTCTGCAGAGCTGGATGCTGCTTTAAATTAAGTCTTTATCAGTTGAATGCTGAAATGTACAAAGAAAATTAATTATGTATTTTAGAGTAGCAGGATATTTTGTGAATACTGCGATGTCACAATTATTTAACCCCTATATAATATTATGATTTTAAAGCCTACTGCTAGTCTAAAATTTATGAACTACAGTTGGGTTAAAACATTATTAACCCATTGGGAACTCAATAACAACCCTTAAATGTGCTGCAGCTGTGACATGTTTATATAAACACCACCCACGGATGTGTTTAAGGTGTGCTGCAACCATGGTAAAGACTAAGGAGCTGTCACAAAAGCTGACAGAAAATTAAATATTTTATTGCACCAAAAGGGCAATGGGTATAAGAAAATTTGTAAGACTTTGAACATTCCTAGGGACACCATTGGGAGCATTGTACGGAAGTTCAAAACATATGGTGCAGCAGCAAACCTGCCTGGCTGTGGGAGAAAGCCCACAATGTAGTAAAGAGGCCTTAGCCATCTCATCAGGACAACAAAGGAAAACCCTAGTATTACTCACAAGACAAGACAGGATGACCTCACAAAGGCTGGGACAAATGTGTCAGTGGCAACCTAAGATCACTAAACAACCAAGGACTTCATGGCTGGACTCCATGACACACGCCACTCTTGACCAAGAAGCACAGGGCAGGTCGACTGGAATATACCAGAAGGAATTTAGATAGGCCTGCAAAGTTAATCCGGTGCAAGAAGGACAAGGCTTATGAACAGAAGAATGCTATCCCCAAGGTCAAACATGGAGGTGGGTCAGTGATAAAGTAGGATTTTTTTTTTTGTTGCAGGAACTGCCCATCTTGACGGTGTAATGGGCACCATGGATTCACAGAAATACCAAGCCATTTTGAGGAGGTACGTTATGCCTTCTGTGGTGAACTTGAACCTTAGTGATTATAGGACTCTCCAGCAAGACAATGATCCCAAACACACTTCAAGTCAACCAAAGCTTAGTTAAGAAATCAGTCCTAGAATGTCTTAGAGTGGCCTTCTCAGTTTACAGACTTAAAAATCTTTAGAGGGATTTAAAGAAAGCAGTTGCAACACACAAGCCATCAACTCAATGACCATGAAGTTTGTCTCCAGACCTTTTATTTCCTAAATTTCCTAAATAAACAGGCCACACCTGGCCATGAAACTGCTCATCAGTGTCCAATTACTTTTGAGCCTGTGAAAATGGAGGGACCTTGTAAACAGCTGTAATTCCTAAACATTTAATGCAATATTTTTTGCTAAACACCTTGAATTAAAGCTAAATGTCTACACTTCAATCACATCTTGACTGCTTCATTTAAAATCCACTGTGGTAGTGTACAGAGGCAAAATTACAAAAAATTGTGTCACTGACCAAATGCATGTGGAAATGACTGTATATAGCACAGAAAGACTGAGCATGAGCATTACAGTGTCAGTGTTACCCCAGTCTGTTGTTGTACAGGGGTCTTCATCTTCAAACTCTTCCTTTTTTACAGGCTTTCTTTCAAATCCTCCACTGTGTTCATCTACATTTTCCATAGAGTTTGATGTCCCATCACCTGAAATTGTACCATTTACATTTAAATACTTTCAGCTCAAATAAATCTATGAAGAACAACAAAGCTTTATGGGGAAACAAGTGTTGAAGCACTGGTCCAATCAGAAATAAAACAGATAAGATTACAAAAAGTTACTGAATCCAGTCTGGACCCTAATACACCCTGATGTCTTACAGAAATTGGGTTCATCTTCAGGTTCTTCCTTTTTCACATGATTCTGTTGGTCCACAGGTGTGAGGTGTCCCACAGAGTCAGATAGCCCTTCACCTGAAATTTCATTAATCAAATTTAAATGTTGTAATGTAACACAAATATGTAATAAAATACAAAACAAACATAGGATAAGTCATTGATGTTGTTCATGCACAAATTAAGATAAATACTAAAAATTATTACTGAATATTAGACTGGATTATAATGTGCTCTGTTGACTTACAAAGGTATTCTTCATCTACAATTTCTTCCTTTTTTACATGTTTCCGAAGGTTCATACAGGTGATGTGTTCTACAGAGCCTGATGTCCCTCCATCTAAAGACGTATATTTTTCTGTCTGCACATCCCCACAAAGCTAATGAACAAAGAGTAATAATACTTATTTACAAAAGAAAGTCGATTAAGCAATATTGCATGCGCAAAAGTGCTGTTATACAGAATTATGTTACAGAATAACAGAAGGTCCATAGGGGCGATGTGTTCCACAGAGCCTCCATCTGAAGCCAGACAAATTTCTGTCCGCATATCCCCACAAAGCTAATGACCAAAGAGTAACAATACTTATTCACAAAAGAAAGTCAACACTACATATCGATCCTGTGAATAATGAGGACAATAACTCTGGTTTGTTTGATTAGCAACGCAATCTACCAGGAATGGAAGCTGATTAAAAGAATTTCATTCACACAGCCTTGTGAATGTTACCTTTTAAACATCTAAAGTAACCCATGCTCTGACCTGAAAGAGCAGGGGTTTTTTTTTTTTATTGTAGTAGGAATTTTTTTGTATCAGTCCCAATATTCAGTTGTTCAAAGATTTACTAATCAAACAGATCAGAAGAGTTCACAGATATTGTTAACTTGTACCTGTGAGCCGGCAGGAGTAGGTGTGTGTGGAGGTTTTCTAGAAGAGCATGGTCGGACCTCTGTAGATTCCATTTCAACGTCTTATTATGACATCTAAATAGTTGTGTTTCTGGAAAAGGAAACCATTGAAAAATAGCTCAAATCATAAGCAAAACTGCAGACTCCACTGTAAAGTAATACACATCTTACAAACTATGAGGATAAAATGGAATAATGGAGAATAAAAATTATTCAGAAATCAGTCATCACTTCTGCTATTTAATGAATAGAACGTATTATAATGCAGGACCCAGAACTATCTATTTTTTGGCTATAGTGCATTATGCTATTGAAGTCTTTCACCAGTCATGACTAAAATAATTTTTCAGTTGGCTCCTGCAGGATGCCAGTCCTGATACACGCATCAAGCACCATAAGTTTCCGCAAATGACACAGAACTGTTTAATTTCAGATTGTTCAGAATAATAGGCAGAGCCACTAAAACAGTAGACCCCATCATTCAGAACTCATGATGGTAGCAGCAGAATGGATTCAGAAGTCAAGAGGAACAATCTGTCTTTCACAGAGAAATGCATCCAATCAAACTGGGAGGAACTTTATCATGCATCAAGACAATAATCCAAAACACACTGCCAACTCAACAAAGGACTTCATCAGGGAGAAAAAGTGGAAGGTTTTAGACTGACCAAGTCAATCAGCAGCATTTCACCTCCTGAAGAGGAGACTGAAGGGAGAAACAAAAACAAAAACTGAAAAAAGTTGCAGTACAAGCCTGGAAAAGAATAATGCAACAGTTTGGTGATGTCACTGGGTCACTATCTTGATGCAGTTATTGCAAACAATGGATATGCAAACAAATATTGAGTGTTATTTACTGAAAGACTACCAATATAACTGCCCACCTAAATATTTGGTGGTCTGCCACCAAAGGTGCCATGTTCTAACACATCTAGATGTAAATATCAAGAAATGAAATCTGAAATTGTGATCTATCATCTCATATTCATCTTTTGATCTCAAACCCAAATGTCTTCAATGTATAGCAAAAACAAAGGAATTGGCCTTGCTGTTCAAATACTTTTGGAGGAGACTGGAGTGCTGGGATGATAAAGTTCTTCTGGGTATTCTTGAAAAATCCATATAAAATTGCCAGCTGAATCTGTACTCAATTAAAATAATTAAATTTTCATGTGTGTGAAGCTGGTTCATTAACTTTATACTAAATAGGATAAAAATTTAACTGTTCAGAAAAAGTGTCATAGAACAAAGTAATGCTAATTAAATCAGATTTAATACAAAAACAATCATCACAATTACTGATCAGAATTTTTAATTACTAAATTACAGAATATAAAATTTACCACAATAAACATAGAAAACTTTTTTTTTAACTTAGCGTTTGGATTTATAAACCTGCATTCTTTTCTATGGATAAATCTCAAATTAATTTTTTAATGGTATCGTTCCTCTTATTAACATTGCGTGTTAATAATAATAATTTTTTTTAAAAAAAAAAAAAAAAAAAAAAAAGGAAAAAACCCCCCCCCCCGAAATCTAATATTATGTGCGTTAGCCATTTAGCTACATCATACTTTCACCAAACCAAGGCTGAATCCCAAATGTCTCCTCTTTGGCCATGTAGTGAACTACACAGGGTGAATCGCCACCGGATCATTCTCTATGTACTGCACTTTGAATGGAGGAGGTATCCATATAGGATCCACCCTCTAACTGATAACAGAACAGCTCAGCTAGTTTAACTCACCTCAAAAAACACGTAGTGAACATCTTCACATACAGACACAATAACAAGCTTTTATTTTTATATTGATAACAATGTTAATATTAAACCCAATCAGAAATATTTTACGTGGAAATGATTACCTCAGTGAGAAAGCTCAACTGTTCTCTCAGAGGGGAAAAATCCTGCACCTCGTCTTCTTCATGTATGAGTTTATAGAGGAGTTCATGTTCACAACACCGCCGCCTGCTGGATCATTCTATTATTCAAAAGTGGGAGACGCTTCAACGTGACTCACTTTAGGTGGATTTCTCTCAAAAAAAATATTCATACACTGACAAGTAAAAAGTGAAAAGAAGTTAACTAAAGGGTCCAAAAGTCTTTTTTATTATTATTATTTTTCGAATTTGAGCAAAAACTTTAACCTAAAAAAAGTATTTTCACTGTACACCTTATATTTCAAGAGATATGCTTATTTTTGTGTGCACAAACCTGAATAGAAATTGCATCAAATAGTAATGGGTCCCTACGCAAACCTATCATTCATGTTTAGTGATGATAACGTTAACCCTATCAAACGCCTGCTGAAACCTGATTTTTTCCAAAAAAAAATCCTAGGACATGTCCTCAAGAGGAAGTTTTGCATATTAAGCAAATTATCAAATATTTGAGTGGTCAGAGCTAAAAGGCAATTTTTTACAGTTTCTCTGTACACCTTATTTAACAAAAAAAAAAATCCCAAAACATGAATTGTGCTTCCTAGAGGCCAGGTTGAGTGAGACTGGATCAATTATTAGGGGGTCTTTAGAGGAACTATACTTTCCAGTTTTATGACAATAGCTGATTGTTTACCTTGTCAAATGCTTGCTGAAATCTGATTTGTCCAATGTTTTGGGGTTTTTTTTTCAGTAGCCAAAGCATCATCATCAAACATCTACTTGCAGATTAGCATAGAGATGCAGTATACCAAGTTTCAACTCGATGGAACATACAGTTCTTGAGAAACAGTTATCTACCCTAGTGCTGCCCCTTATGCATGACCATGCCCAAAACTTTTCCCATGACCTTGAATCTTTTCCAGTATGCATGTTCCACATTTCATGCAAATCCATGATAATAGTCATGAGTTAGAGCTTTTTGAGCTAATTAGGCTCCGCTTCGTTAGAACATGTCACGGCCATATTGGTTACAAATGTCAACATGTTTTTGATCATTATTGAGGGTCATACTCTGATGAGTAGTTTGGCATCAAAATTGTGAAGGTAGGCCAAAAATCCTAGGAATAGTCTGCAAATTAGATTTTCCATATTATGCAAATTAGCTTTAAATCTAGAATTTTCGCTGTTGGACTTACAGTATTCAATATATGAGCAAAAATATCAAGCACATCTCTATAGCGCCACCCTTAGCCCGCATAGGCTCATCTCTCTTGCTTGAGTAGCAGTGGGGAATACTAAATGCGGAAGTGGTAGTAGAAGAAGTAGTAGTATTTATAGAAGAAGAAGAAGAAGAAGAAGAAGAAAAATCCTAACAGAAACCATAGGTTTCCAAACAGTATGTGCTTGACCCCACATAGCTTGACCCCCTAACAAGTGATACATGTGTGAAGAGAGCAGAACTACTGAAGGCTGCATGATGGAGAGAACAAAATCCTCACATCAACATGTGACCTTTGTGACAACATGTGATAAAGGCTCTTTTAACTTTATGTACGGTAGTTTATATCTATTTATTGAATTTGCATAAAAGAACACTTCTCAAAGGTCTTGTTTTACTTTTACACTAATATTTTTATGCTCTTCCTCTGCATTATAGGCATCAATGAGATTAATTTTCAGCTCCTCAGTCAGCTGCTTAGAGGAGTCTGTGGTTGCTGAGTGTTAGCACAAGATTGTTAGCCCACATGTAGTCATGTAGTTATAATTTGCTACATAGGTTGTGTTACTTCTATTGATTTTAAATATTAATCAAATGTACTTTGGTCTTGGATGCTCAAACCTTTGCATACAACTGTACAGCAAATTAGAAGTGCTGTGGTCGATCAGGTATAAACAATCAGGTATAAATGATTTACAATAAAATTTGAAGGGAAAACCAGTCTATATTGGTCTCAGAGAGAAAAAAAAGTAACTAGTTAAAATTCTCGTGGATATCAAACAATTGCAAAAAAAAAAACCCACAACAACACAGGTTTATCAACAACAACAACAAAAATCTAAAATCTCGCTTGTGAAAATTATTTGCACTTTTAGACGCCATAGATCCTTTGTGCATTTAACGGAGTTGTAATGAACAGAATGCGCCACTAGGCGGCGCTGTGAACATCAACACCGCTGTAAAGTCGCAACAAAAGGGGAGCTGCAGTGAACTGAGTGAACTGCTGAGCTTTGACGTTGAGGTAATCATCTCTGTGTGAAAATAATACAGACTGGGATTTACAGTAACAGATGGGATCGATTTAAAGACCAACGCTTGTTATTGTGCATGTATTTGAAGATGTTCACTAGGCTCCATTTTAAAACCTGAGGTAAGTTATAAATGGTGAGCATCTCGCTATCGGTTAGAGGCTGAATCCCAAATGGCTCCCTCCTCCCTTCGAAGTGCAGTACATTAGATAATGATACAGTGGCGTATTCACACTATGTAGTTCACTACATAGTCAAAGATGAGGCATTTGGGATTCAGTCTTAGTCAAAACATTACAGTGTGTGCTGTCGGTATGGCTAAATACTACGTAATATTACCTTTCGTTTTAATCGACTCTGCTGTATTAAATCGCTGCTCGACATTAATGTGGTTTAAATTTCTGGCTGGTCGTTTTGACTGATTTAGTAGGTGTCTAAATATATTTATATCGAGCATTTAAATGATTCACAATTAACGTGGTTAAGAGGAGCAGTGTCTGATTTGGGATTTATCCATGTGAAAGAATTACTCTGGCATTCTTTGGACCAAGTTAGAGAATTAATAGTTTCTCACTAAAAATTTAATACTTTTAATTGACTACAAATACAGCTGACAATATTATATAGTCAGAAATGATCAAGAAGAACTTCACGTTTCACAACCACGTGCAAACGGAATTAAATGTTACTTGACGGCCAAAGTTCAACAGAGAGTAGAGAAAATCAATGCAATTTGGACATTAAAAAAATAGCTGGCAGTGATTTTCATAATCAATTAGTTGGGCTATCAAGCAGAGTGTTGTGCTACTTCACCTCGACTAAAAACCAAAAACTCTATATACACTCGCTGTCCACTTTATTAAGAACTTGGGTACCCCTGCACATTAATGCAGTTATGTCTAATCAGCCAATCATGTGGCATCAGCACAGTGCAAAAACAAATCATGCAGATACAGTTCAAGAGCTTCAGTTAATGTTCACATCAAATGTCAGAGTGAAGAAAAATTGTGATCTCAGTGAATTTAAGTGTGGCATGGTTGTTGGTAGCAGATAGGCTGACTTGAGTATTTCAGAAACTGCTGATCTCCTGGGATTTTCTCACACAACAGTCTCTAGAGTTTACACAGAATGGTGTGAAAAACAAAAAACATGGGCTGGAAACGCCTACTTGATAAGTGAGGCCAGAGGAAAACGGCCAGACTGGTTAGAGCTGCCAGACTCACCTAAAATGGACAGTTGAAGATTATATAGAAAATAAATCAACTGTTTGGGTGAGTCTTTGCCCATGTTAGCCTCAGATTTTTGTTCTTGGCTGAGCGGAGTGGACCTCAGTGTGGTCTTCTACTGTTGTAGCTCATCATCCACCTCAAGGTTTGATGTATTGTTTGTTCTGAGATGCTCTTCTGCTCACCACAGTTGAGTGTTTATTTGAGTTACTATAGACTTCCTGTCAACTCAGACCAGTCTGGTCATTCTCCTCTGATCTCTATCCTCAACAAGGTGTTTCAGCCTGCATACCCTCCCCACACAGGATGTTTTTTTGTCCCATTCTGTGTAAACTCTAGGAGACTGCTATATGTGGAAATCCCAGGAAATCACCAGTTTCAGAAATACTCAAACCAGCCGATCTGGTACCAACAACCATGCTACGGTTAAAGTCACAGAGATCACACTGTATCTTATGAAGTGACACACTATTCAGTAATGGCCATGAGGATGACAGACCCCAGTATTCTGATCTTCTGAATGGTGGGGTCTTTTGTTTTGATCAAGCCTGTGTCCTTTGATGTGAACAAGTTCAAATGTTCCATTTTATTTACAAATTTTTATAGTTGGTATTGGTTTGCAGGTGATTCTAGCATCCTGCTTTTGATGTGGTGATCTTTTGCAGAATCACAAGCCTTTAGACCTCATAATAAGACCTTATAATGGAATCAACAGAGGTCCGACTGTGCTATTACCCAAAACCTCCACAAACTCCTGCTGGCTCACAGGTAACGGTTTGCCATATGTGTTTAATTATTTGATCTGTTTGATTTTTTTAAAGCTTAGAACGGAATATTGGAACAGATACAATGAATGATTACTATAATAAAAAAGGAGCTCTTTCAGACAGAACATGAGTTAGTTTAAATGTTTAATAAGTATGATGTTCTCCTGGCTGTGTGACTTGTCTTCCCTTAATTGCCTTCCATCTATGGTTCATGTGCTATCCTGCTAATCAAGCAAATCCCCATTATCATTGTTTCCTCAGACAGTAAGTTCAGTATCTATAAACAGTGTTGGCTTTATCTGCTAACTAAGTATTATTACCCTTTGGTCACTAGTTTTGCGGAGATGTGCAGACAGAAACTTGTACAGATTCAGATGGAGGGACAGGCTCTGTGGGACATATCAACCATGTGGCCCATCAAATATGTATAAAAAAGGAAGAACCTGAAGAGGAAGGCTATGTCTGTAAGTCAAAAGGACACATTACAGCCTATTCTGATGCTCATTAATATTTTTTATGAACCTTAAGTAGTGAATGAACCAGCCCCACATCCCTAAGTTGTCCCTTTTTGATGGTAAATGACATGATGAAATTTCAGGTGAAGCAGCATCAGGTTCTGTGGAACTCATCACACCTGTGGACCACCACATACATGTAAAAAAGGAAGAACCTGAAGATGAAAACTTTCTCTGTAAGACAGCAGGATCCATTTGAGTCTAGATCAGCATTTTATTTGAGATGAAAGTATTTAAATGTAAAAGTTGAATTTCAGGTGGAGAGGCATCAAGCCCAGTGGAAAACATAGACCAACAGAACAGAGGATTTGAAATGAAGTATTTAAAAGAGGAAGTGTCTGAAGATGAAGACTACCTCTGTACAACTACAGTCTGTGGTTAAGTAACACTGACACTGTAACACTCACTCAATAATGTTGCTATACAGCTTATTAAAATGTGGGGGGGGGGGTCTAGGATGGCAAGGAGGAAGATGTAGAGGAGTCTAGTTCCAGCTGGGTCAAACAGGTAGACCAAATTTTAGGGTTGTTTAAGGCAGAGCATACATATTCTCTCTACAGAATTTACAGCTTATGATGATGTGGATGTGCCCAAGCTCTGTATTAACAAATATGGCCTTTTAGATTAAGAAGCTCTTATTCCTCTGTTCCATAAGTAGTAGCAGGAAGGTATAACACAACTGTCCCACACAGCAGTCATAGCTTGGTTAAGGAAATCTGCTCAGCTGAGAAGAGACAGTGGTGACAAGCTATATAGTTGATGTGTCAATTTACTTCGGGCTTGAATAGATGTGCGTTCACCCAGATACATGATGGTGAAATATCCCATGCTATTTTCTATTCTTTGTTAGGAGTCTCTGTGTTGTTTTCTAAACTGGAAATGTGTCTGATGGAGCAGTGTGTCCAGCTGACATGTGATCTAATGTAATTAATCAAACTTATTTATTGTGAACAAAAAAAGTAGCAAAGGTAAAAAATAATTATTATTGTTGCATCCACCAATAATCCAAAAAGTCTTTAAAATGCTTTTGTATCATGACTTCTACAGTCCTTTTCCTCAAAATTAATATTTTTTTCCATTTTACAATGCGTTTCTAACACTTTTCAATTATTGCTCCAGAAATGAATGATGCCCAGTTACAAGTCTTCACCTGCTCCTGGTGTTCACTATCCTATACTTCTCAAATTTACCTCCACAAACACATCAGAAGATACCACTATAAGGAATATGACAGACTGATAAAATCAGGAGAGATAAAAGATGAGAATCTTATGACTACAAGAAGCTCCAGTATTCAGGAAACTAATACTGGTACTGTCAGCAGCAACACCTCTAATCGACGAATGCAGAAAGAAATCTATCCTTGCTCAGAGTGTGGGAGGAGTTTTACTGATCAGAGTAATCTGCGACGTCACCAGCGCATTCACACAGGAGAAAAGCCACATCACTGCTTGCAGTGTGGAAAGAATTTTATTCGACAGAGTGATCTCCAAATACACCAGCGTGGTCACACAGGAGAGAAGCCGTATCACTGCTCACAGTGTGAAAAGAGTTTTACAACCAAGGGCAACCTCCAAATACACTACTCAGTTCATACAGGAGAGAAGCCGTACCATTGTCCAGAGTGTGGGAAGAGTTTTGCCCAGCAAGGTAATCTCCAACGACATCAGCGCATTCACAATGGAGAAAAGCCGTATCACTGCTCACAGTGTGGGAAGAGTTTTAATCAGCAAAGTACTCTTAAAGCACACCAGTTTATTCACACAGGACAGAAGCCGTATCACTGTTCCGAGTGTGGGAAGAGTTTTGCCCAACACAGTAAGCTCCAAAGACACCAGCACATTCACAATGGAAAAAAAACTTGTCACTGCTTACAGTGTGGGAAGACTTTTACAACCAAGGGCAATCTCATACAACACCAGTGCATTCACATAGCTGAGAAAACATTTCAGTGCGTACAGTGTGGACGAAGATTTACTAATTCATCCACGTTTAACATCCACAATTGCTCTAACATGGAGCCATCACTTTAATGTTTTTACTACTGTGTCCAAGGAAGCAACTGCCCTACCCTAATACTAGCTATGATATATTGTTTAAGCTGTGTGTGTGTGTGTGTGTGTGTGTGTGTGTTTGTGTGTATTATATATTCTTAGAAGATACTCTGAGGTCAGCCTGACTTAACTGATTTTTAAGGTGCTTTTCTTCTATTTCTATTTTCTTCTATTTATGCAGTTTTGCATATAATGCTGTACAATTCTGAAAATGGATTCTAAAGTAATTGAATCAGACCCAAACATTGTGCCAACAGAGCTGTACCGCTGTATCAGAATGATAGATTTTTTTTGTTTCATAGCTAGCAAATGGAGTCTTGGGCCTGATTCCTTACAGTTCTTAAAATATTCTTAAATTAACTGAAACATTCTGAAGTATCACGGTTCTACCAGATTAATAGTTGTATCACTGTACAATGTGGTAAATTTAAAAAAAATTATTATTATTTTTTTTTTACAAAATATAGTATGTATTAAATTGTTTCTCAGTCAAGTAAAAAAAATCAAGTTCTCAGTATATGAGGTGTGCGAGAAAGATACGCCTGGCAAGTTGCCAGTCACTGTATTATGAAGTTGCCATAGTAACGTTTATCAGTGAGTGGCGCAACCAGCATTCCACTTTTGACGACAAACCAGTATTCTTGCTGTTAAAATTAAACATTCTGGAGGGAGAATGTTTGTATATGAATGAGGAGCAATGTGTGCTCTTTGCCAGTGTGAAAGTGCAAGCGCCGGACTGTTTGGGTCGACGAAACAATTCGGACTCGCAGGCACAATGGCGGATGCTGTACTGTTTTCAGGCCCATTGGTAGTCACTGCACCAAGTTGCTCCAAATTTGCATAAAGTTAAACATTCTCAACTTTGTTGCAACGCTGGACACGACCACATCTAGTTGGTAACTGTTGCCGTTGCTTATATCGCCGGAAGTCGGCAGCTCTAGTTGAAAATGAATGGTCCCTGGTCGCTTTGTCACTGCGAGTCGCTGTACATGTGAATGTACCTTGTGTAGGCAACAGGGAACCAGCTCCTGCTCCATATACACTGATGCAGTTAACACTTGTTACTGGTAACAGAATGCTCCAGCAGGAGGCACTGTGAACATTAACCCCACCATAAACTCGCAACAGAACAAGAAGAGCTGCAATTTCCTTCCACCCCCCACCCATTTAAGTTTTGCTGTTTATTTGAACAGTTTAGCTTTCTCACTGAGGTAATCAACACTACATGCATATATTCCTGACTGGTGTTTTGATAGGTTTTAAAATAAAGCTTGTTATTGTGTCTGTGTTTGAGGATGTTTGCTGCATTCTACTTTAAAACCTGAGGTAAGTAAAACTCTATGAGATGTGTTGCTAGCAGATAGTGGCTGAATCGCAAATGGCTCCCTAATTCCTTCAAAGTGCAGTATATAGAGAATGATACAGTGGCATATTCAGAGGAGACATTTGGGATTCTGTCTTGGAAAAACCTTTGGTTAAATGAATTCAAAGGACATGTAAGTTAAATTGTTTGTATGCAACCTTTCAGCTTATTATTAGTGATTTGTGTTTTAAACTTCAAAGTTGTAGTTATTAATAACAACACAATATGGCTAATAATTATCTAAATCCAGCTACTAATGATTGTCTGATGCTTGGTCTTTAGTTAAATATTTAGCAATTAAAATATTAACAGAATATAAAGGACAGTGTTATTATTTTTTTCATAAATTTGGAATAACTAAAATGACATTTTATCATTTTACTGTACAATTATATTTTAGCTGTTATTTTACACAATTATGCAATTATTTTAATGGACCAAAACTTCTGATAACTGAATGATCTGATGGAGTAATTTTGTATAGTCTGAAGTCATCAAGATGATCCTGAAGGATCTTATCATCCCAGCTCTATAAAGGTGTACATTGTAATGAAAATATGTACTTTCAGAACCATGGTACAACACAAGTACGGTTTCACAGAAGCATAAGGATGTACCGCAGCAAACCCAAACAACCTGCAGAAAGTCACAGATAACCAATAACTCAAACTGAATTCATTACCTCAAGGAGTAATTTGGATAGTTTAACTAAATTTACTGTTCTTTTCACATTCACTTCTTGAATTCTAGGGGTCTCTGTTGTAGTTTATTAAATAAGTATGATACATAACACCCACTACTTTTGTAAATTACCTTCAAGCCTTGTAAGCAAATAAAAATTGTACATTTGAGTTTTGTGTTTTTGTTTTTTCCTTTTATTTGTCCAGATTAATAATGCAAATAATATAAAAGCTAACAGGTCCTGTTAGATAAAGGATGTAAAGTTTACAAGTTTACAACTGGCATAGGGTACAAAATGCTCATTAATCATGCCTGCTGGATTTAAATATTAATCTTGTCCTAAGCATAAACTGGTGTAATTATTTATGAGAGATTTACAGAATTGGTGAATGCAGCATATAAATAGATTAAAGGGCTGAACATCAATAAGACAGCAGTTTTAGCAGTGTCACTTGTAGCCATTCACAAAAAGTAAAATGTATTTGTTGTTGCATGATTTATAAAATCTTATTCATTCACACATTTATTGTTAAGAAGAATTTGGGTACTAGATAGACTGCCCTCAGTTCCAGCTGTTTCTCCACACTACTCCCCAGCCAGTGAGGTGGGCATTAGGTAATATGGCCTCTGGTGGACCCCTTATATGAGAAAAGCATTTCATATCTCCATGAGAGCTTGGGTCCCTCTCTCTGTGACCAGAAGCGTTTCTGTCTGGTATTTCTGTGGGACAATAAGCAAATCTGGTAATATAAGTGAGCTTGATCATATCTGCCACATGTTGGGTGGACAGGGTTGCTTGTGTACTCAGTGAAACTAGTTTCACAGCAATCAATTGTATAGCCTGATTTGGTATTAAGGAGGTTATGGGAACTAGTACCATGATGTGTGCAAGGATGGTGTACATGCTCCTTGGTCTGGGCACTTGAAAGCCAATTGTCCAATTCCAGCAGCCGTTGAGAGTCCTGGGTAAATGGAGGCACTCAAATACCTGCTAGGGATCTATGAGGACCTTTGTGTCTCTTTCCATATTAGGGCTTGAATAAGAGTGATGATGGAGCTGATCAGCCAGGTTTTGGCAATATGATGGTTCCATGTAGCTGATTCATTTGGGTGTGCCAGTTTTTAGTTTCTGAAAGCTGTCCGTTTCTCTCAAGGGCTACCAAACAGTTTATTCCCACATCTGCCACCATGGCTGATGCCAACTAGATGTGGGCCCCAATCATAAACCATGATCCTAGCCTAAATGTGCAAGGTTGTGAGCAAGGTTTTGATAAGCGCTACGAAAGACTCCATCAAAATCCTGTTTTCTCGTTATCCAAACTGTACTAAATCAGAATCTAAACTTGCCAAACTATTAATCTGAATAAGCTGAAATTAAATAGAAGTGTGTGATATAGTAACAGGAAAGAAATAGCATATGTGTGTATTGGGAATAGTATCTGGCAGGACCCAACAAAATGTCATGGGTCTTAAATAACCTTTCAGTGTTCTTGAAGCGTTAATGTTCATCTAGATAGGGATCTGCTGAGCTGTTGGCAGAAATGTAATTCCTTTTTCTTCCCCTTGTGTCCTTTCTCATTCAAGTAAATTGACTTTTTTTACACAGTCAATTTTTCCCATGCATCTATATCCCATTTAAAGAAAGAAAAGTACTATATTACATTCCACCCATAGGTCTTTGATATTGTTTAAAGTAATCATATTCTGCATCGAGTGTATTGCTTTACAGAACCTTCTAAAGTTCTGTTTATGATTTGATAATCCTTTTTCAGGATCACAACCCTTTAGAACTCAGAATAAGACCTTATAATGGAATCAATGAAGGTCCAACCATGCTCTTCTAGAACACAACCACAAACTCCTGCTGGCTCACAGATAACGTTTAGCCATATCGGTGTAATCGTCGGAACCGTAATTTTTAAATCCTTGAACAATGGAATATTGTAACACATTTAATAAATTATTACTACATGCAAAATGGTTTAAATGTTTAATAAGTAAAAAAAATTATCCTGGCTGTGAAAACGTTTTATCGGTAATCAGCTTCCTTCCGTCGCTCATGTCGCCGGAAGTCGTCAGATCTCATTGAAAATGAACGGTCTCTGATCGCATTGCCGCTGCGAGTCGCTCTATGTGTCTCCCACTTGTGAATAACAGAATGATCCAGCAGGCGGCGGTGTTGTGAACATGAACTCCTCTGTAAACTCATACATGAAGAAGACGAGGTTCAGGATTTTTCCCCTCTGAGAGAACAGTTGAGCTTTCTCACTGAGGTAATCATTTCCACGTAAAATATTTCTGATTGGGTTTAATATTAACATTGTTATCAATATAAAAATAAAAGCTTGTTATTGTGTCTGTATGTGAAGATGTTCACTACGTGTTTCTGAGGTGAGTTAAACTAGCTGAGCTGTTCTGTTATCAGTTAGAGGGTGGATCCCATATGGATACCTCCTCCATTCAAAGTGCAGTACATCGAGAATGATCCGGTGGCGATTCACCCTGTGTAGTTCACTACATGGTCAAAGAGGAGACATTTGGGATTCGCCCTTGGTTTAAAAACGTATATAGTGTAGCTAAATGGCTAACGCACATTAATAGATTTTTTTATTAATTGTGGTTATATTTAAGATTTATGATTAACACGCAGTGTTACTCGGAGGAACAATATTAAGTACAATTTTTTAAACTTTATTCATGGAAACGAATACAAGTTTATAAACCCCCCCCCCCCCAAAAACATTTTTGTTCCTTTTATTGTGGTGAATTTTAAATTCTATGCTGATTGTGATCAGTAATTGTGGTGATTGTTTTTGTATTAAATCTGATTTAATTAGCATTAGTTTGTTTTATGACGCTCTTTTCCGAACCTTTTAGGAAAGTTTTTTTCTTTAATTTTTTTTTATCCTATTTAGTATAAAGTTAATGAACCAGCCTCACACACATGAAAATTTAATTATTTTAATTAACTACAGATTCAGCTGGCAAATTTATATGGAATTTTCAAGAATACCCTGAAGAACTTCATCATCCCAGCACTCCAGTCTCCTCCAAAAGTATTTGAACAGCAAGGCCAATTCCTTTGTTTTTACTATACATTGAAGACATTTGGGTTTGAGATCAAAAAATGAATATGAGATGATAGATCACAATTTCAGATTTCATTTCTTGATATTTACATCTACTGTAGATGTGTTAAACAACTTGGAACATGGCACCTTTGGTGGCAGACCACCAAATATTTTGGTGAGGAAATATATTAAGTAGATAAAACTTAATATTTGGATGCATATCCCTTGCTTGCAATAACTGCATCAAGCCAGTGACTTAATGACATCACCAAGCTGTTGCATTTTATTCTTCTTTTCCAGGCTTGTACTGCAACTTCTTTCAGTAGTTGTTTGTTTCAGGGGGTTTCTCGCTTTAGTCTCCTCTTCAGGTTGTGAAATGCTACTCAGTTGGGTTAAGGTCTGGTGATTGACTTGTCCAGTCTAAACCCTTCCACTTTTCCCCCTGATGAAGTCCTGTGTTGAGTTGAGATTGTTTTTTGGATCAATTTCTTGCTGCATGATAATCTTACTCACGATTAGATTGCATGCATTTCTCTGTAAAAGACGGATTGTTCATCTTGACTTCTGAATTCATTCTGCTGCTACCATCATGAGTTCCATCATCAATAAAGATTAGTTAGCCTGTTCCAGAAGCAGCCATGCAAACCAGAATTTTTGTGGATCATCTCTGTATTTCTTTGTGAATTCTAATCTGGCTTTCTGATTCTTACTGCTGATGAGTGCTTTGCATCTTGTGGTTTGGCCTCTATATTTCTGCTCAAAGTCTTCTTCAAATGCTGGATTGTTTTACCTTCACCCCTGCCCTGTGGGAAGTTGTTGGTGAAGTCACTAACTGTTTTTTCTTCACAGCTCTCACAATGTTTCTGTTGAAGTTGACACAACAGCACAAGTAGGATGAGTAACATCAAAGAAAAGAAAATAATTTCTATAACTACCTATACATCAGAAATAGTATAAAATAGAAGTGATATAAGGTTAGGGCTGCACAATTAATCAAATATTGATTTCGATTAAGATTTTGACTGCCTACGATTACATGAACATGATCGACTGCGATATTGACGTTTAAAGTTCATCCTCCACTTATAGAAAGCTCTGCTGCATATCAAATCAAGGGTTTCTTAAATTTAAAGCCAATCATCATAGAGCAGCGCAGGGATGACCCATTCAAAAAAAACCCATTGACTTCGGGATGATGGATGTTCAGTACACAGGAAAAGGAAGTCGAGACCACGAGAAAACAACTTTTGTTATGTCTATCACGAGAAAACAACAGAAAAAAGTAACAATGCATTGCCGCTGAGGGCTTCCGTAATCCACAGTGTAAATCCGTATTATGGAAAATGTTTTTAAATCAAGTTTGGAAAAGTTTGTGGGAAGATTGGAGATGGTGACGTTGATGTTGAAGTCGAGTGACCGTGGTGTAGTTTGTTTATAACATATGGTTAGCTTTTTATTTCAATTTTCAATTTATTTATTGTATTTAGGCTTCAAACTTCATAAACGTTGTGTTCATTTGTGAAAATTATCTTGATGGATGGAACGTGTTAGTATTGTAAACTTTTGTTGATCACAGAGCTTATTTTTTGCAATAATCCAAAAGCCTATGGGAAAATCCTATTGGGTTTTTTTTTTTCGAGGGAACCGGTGTGATGATAACTTCTGGGTTCCAGGACAAAATGATGTCATCCCTGTACCACTCTATTGGGTGATTTGGCTGGGTCTCTCCTCCTGTAAACACAGTTATTGCCTCTTCTGCATTCACCTGAATTGTTTTCATTTGGTTGAATATTGTTATATTTGATGCATATTTTCATTTGGTTGATGGCATTTTTATTTTTACTTATCCTATATTTTGGGTACAATTTTATTTATATTTTGCTTCTACTAGATGATGCACTTCAAGGATCAGTCTAATTTGATGCAAAGATTTGTACTTTAGCAGGAATGTAGCACAACATGGAGATGTAGCACCACCTGTGTTGGTGAGTCAAAACTGGTTTAACTCATTGGTGTATCCCCTTGTGTTCAATATGGTGTTAATTTTGCAAGGTTCAGTTGGCTTCAAACAGAAATGGCATGGTATACACATGAAGCCAAATAGAGTTGAAAATGGAGGTAACATGTAGATGCTTATAGAGAAAGGGCACAAAGATATAGTTTGTAAAACCACTTGTGGTGAGACATGTTTGTAAAGGTGTGGTTGAGGGTAGCAGGCACATTTTCTATTGTGTTACAGGATGTAATGGCAAACTGGAACTGTGTAAAACTTTGTGTTGTTTTGGAGGAAGAGTCTTACATTAACTTGTTTACTGAATAGACATTGTTCATTATGCTCATTTGGGTAGCATGGAATATAATGATGGTGGTGTCAATTTTAAAAGAAGTGAATGCATGCAAACATTGGTCTTTAGCAGATTTGTTGGACATTTATTTAACAAAAAGTAGAGAGAATAGTTGATTTGTAAATCAAGGTTGTTCCGGTGGATTCCTAAGGTAATGGCAAACACAAAGCTTTGCTTGGATCTAGGATGATGTGTGATGAGGATTTTGTGCTTTTACTTATAGCGCCACCTATATGAAAACTAGGTGGACTGCACTTTACCTACAGTCACCAAACTCGGTACATATATTGTTCTCATCAAGCTAGACACTTTTCCAAATGACAATCATTAGCGCCACCCAACAGGAAGTCTGACATTTTGGATTTAATGTGGATTTTTTGAAAATTGCAGGCTCTGCATTTTTAAATACTCCTCCTAGGAGATTCATGTGATTGTCACTGAACATGGAGAAAATTATGCCAAGACATTGAAGATGGTACATTTCAACGAGATTTTTGATATTTCAAACGGTTTCGTCATGGCGAGGCAATAAATTTATGGCAGGAAAAGGGAAACGGGTATTGTCTCATATCTTCCATATACAATGAGTGATTTAGATGAAACTTGAGCTGCATATTATGTCACAGGGGCTGATCACATGGATGTGACACTCATAGCACCACCAACTGGCAGAAGGAAGTGTGTAACTTAAAACAGGCTTTCAAAGAGTCTTCTTATATTTACCCAAATTACTTAGAACTTAGTCCGAATATTTTTGAGACACACCTGATGTCAAATTGCAAAAGAAGTCTTGATATTTTAGTGTTGCTGTGGTAATGCGTCAAACTTTAATACTCTTTTCTTTGTATGGTTGGGTGTTTTACTCTGCAGCACTCGCTTCACTATGCATTGTTTTCATACACCCACTGGGTGGCGATGGCGCCATAGTGCTTGGGTCTGTCATCACTGCTTGCAGCTATATTTCTCCTTGGTTCCCTTTTATCCTCATCATTTGTAAGATGTGTATTAGGTTATAGTTGAGTCTGCAGTTTTGCTTAAGATTTGAGCCATTTTTCAATGGTTTCCTTTTCCAGAAACACAACCATTTGAAATGGAATCTGCAGAGGTCCGACCATGCTCTTCTAGAAAACCTCCACACACACCTGCTCCTGCTGGCTCACAGGTACTAGTTAACAATATCTGTGAACTCTTCTGATCTGTTTGATTAGTAAATCTTTGAGCAACTGTATATTGGAACTGATGCAAAAAAATGTACTTCTACAATTAAAAAAAATACTGCACTTTCAGGCCAGAACATGGGTTAGTTTTTTTAAAAAGTAACAGATTCACCTGACTGTGTGAATGATCTTCTATTAATCAGCTTCCATTCCTGGTAGGTTGCGTTGCTAATAAAGCAGACCATAGTTATTATTCTCATTATTCACAGGATTGATATGTAGTGTTGACTTTCTTTTGTGAACAAGTATTGTTACTCTTTGGTCATTAGCTTTGTGGGGATGTGCAGGCAGCAACTTGTATGGCTTCAGATGGAGGCTTTGTGGAACACATCACTCCTATAGACCTTCAGAAAAATGTAAAAAAGGAAGAACCTGCAGATGATGAATACCTCTGTAAGTCAAAAGAGCACATTACAGTCCAGTCTTATGTTCAGTAATATTTTTCAGTCTAACATAATAACTGACTTTTCAGATTTTAGTTTTATACTTTACATTTTTATGTTACTTTACAACATTTAAATTTGATTAATGAAATTTCAGGTGAAGTGCTATCTGACTCTGTGGGACACATCACACCTGTGGACCAACAGAATCATGTGAAAAAGGAAGAACCTGAAGAACAGAACAATTTTTGTAAGACATCAGGGTGTTTTAGGGTCCAGACTGGACTCAATAACTTTTTGTAATCTTATCTGTATTATTTCTGACTGGACCAGTCTTTCAACACTTGTTTCCCCAGAAATCTTTGTTGTTCTTCATAGATTTATTTGAGCTGAAAGTATTTAAATGTAAATGGTGCAATTTCAGGTGATGGGACATCAAACTCTATGGAAAATGTAGATGAACACAGTGGAGGATTTGAAAGAAAGCCTGTAAAAAAGGAAGAGTCTGAAGATGAAGACCCCTGTACAACAACAGACTGGGGTAACACTGACACTGTAATGCTCATGCACAGTCTTGCTGTGCTATATACAGTCATGTCCATATGCATTTGGACAGTGACACAATTTTCTTAATTTTGCCTCTGTACACTACCACAGTGGATTTTAAATGAAGCAGTCAAGATGTGATTGAAGTATAGACTTTCAGCTTTAGTTCAAGGGGTTTAGCAAAAAATATTGCATTAAATGTTTAGGAATTATAGCCATTTATTTTACATAGTCCCTCCATATTCACAGGCAAATTGTGTCACTGTTCAAATACGTATGGACCTGAATGTGACTGTAATTTGTATCAATATCAACATTTATTGTAATTGGAGCTCCCAATCAGGATGGACATTCTCTATGATGTGGGAAATCAAACATAATCCACACCTACAGTAGATGATCTTCAGCAACAGTGGTAGCTGTGAGCTAGTCAAACAGATGACATCTGTGCGCTTTAAAAGTGAGGATGAGCGCGCACTCATTATCATAAGCTGAGAGTGCTACCGCTAAGGACAAAGTGTCTGCTCTACTATACCCAAGCACCCAGGCAGTTATCATGGTCATTTCTCCTGTGTAGAGAAGACGTACAGTCCTCAGACACAGTCAAATGCCCATCTTCTTTGAATCCCAGGCAAGACCATACTACAAACTATTGTCAGGCACCTGTTGGCAAGCTAAACTTAAGCTAGTATAGAGTCTTTCCACAGTGGGCAATAAACTCTTAAGCTTGTGATAGCATTGATAAGATGACTCACTGAAGTAAGGATGTTGTTATTCTAAACCAGTAGAGCAAGTGGCAAAATAGTGACTATTGTCTAGTCTAGTGAATGGTCTAAATAGCAAGCTAGAATAGCTCAACCAGAAGTAATGTGTTCTCAGCAAGATGAAAAGTGTAAGAACTGAAAGGAGACTGTGTTGAGGAAGGCTGTATAGCTGTCATGCCCCCCTGTGACCCTCGTCTTCTCTTCAGCCAGATGTAGACGACTTTGTACCCCATACTTACTGCGTCATTCCATGTCAAGTGACTAAAAGGCAGCAATAAAATTCAGATTCCTCCTGAGCATTGTTCTCCAGTGTTCAGCAGAAGTAGATGATAGACAATGATAAACATGTTCTCCAGTGCTTCCAATGTACATCTCTTTAAAAAGTTTCCCAATTGGTGTATACTACATGTAACATGTACCATATTTGTGGACCTGAAGTGGCTGCTGCGTGCTACCACACCACCATCTTGGAACATCTTGTATTCCTAAATAACAATCATAAGCTAAGGTTATTCAAATGTGATAAGCCTTCATTTCAATCAACCTCGAATTGGACGTGTGTCTATATCGTCTCAACGCACTGTGAAGAGGACGGTTCAAGTGGACAAAAAATCTCCAAGGATCACAGCTGGAGAATTGCAGAAGCTAGTTGTGTCTTGGGGTCAGAAAGTCTCCAAAACTACAATCCGAAGTCACCTGCATCACCACAAGTTGTTTGGAAGTGTTTAAAAAAAAAAAAAGCCTCTACTCTCATCCAAAAACAAACTTAAGCATCTTCAGTTTGCCAGACACTACTGGAACTTCAAATGGGATCGGGTTTATGGTCAGATGAAACCAAAATAGTGCTTTTTGCCAAAAAAACACCAGAGGTGGTTTTGGTGCACCACCAGACTCCAGAGGTGGCCATATGGAAAAGTACCTCATGCCCACGGTTAAATATGGTGGTGGATTTTTGATGTCTTGGGGTTGTTTTTCTGCCAAAGGACCTGGACATTTTGTTGGGATACATGGCATCATGGACTCTATCAAATATCAACAGATATTAAATGAAAACCTAACTGTCTTTGCCAGAAAGCTTATTTTCCAGCAGGACAACGATCCAAAACATACATGAAAATCAACACAAAAATGGTTTACTGACCACAAAATCAAGGTCCTGCCATGGCCATCCCAGTCCCCTGACTTGAAACCCATAGAAAACCTGTGGTGTGACCTGAAGAGGAGAGTCCACTAGCATGGACCTTGAAATTTGAAGGGTCTGGAGAGATTCTGTATGAAAGGATGGTCTCAGATCCCTTTTCATGTATTCTCCAACCTCATCAGGCATTATAAGAGAAGTGGTTATCTTGGCAAAGGGAGGTAGCACAACGTATTGACAAAAGGGTTCCGATAATTGTCGCACACTTATATTTAACAAAGATCAAAGGTTGCTGCACAGAAGTACGTCAGTAAAACGAGACCTATATACTATTACTATATGACAGTGTTCTGAAATGATCTGACTTTATCATGATAACATTGATACCAATACAGCCCAGGTCTCGTTTTACTGACGTACTTCTGTGCAGCAACCTTTGATCAACCTACTCATTATCCCAGGTATATAGTATCATGTAGCATAGTTAGCTTGGTTGGGCTATCAGAATTTACCTCAAACTTATTCTATGTAAATCTAATTTTTTTGTGGCCTTGTTGGGATCCAATACAATCTGCTAATAAAGATAATAAAAGGATCTCTTACCTCTAATGTTCACATTTTAGTTTTGTGCGGTGACTTGTTTAGCCATTCTCTGTACATCTTCACCAGAAGTTATTTGTCATCTATAGTTTATAGAGCATTGGTTGCATTCATTCTTTTTTCTAAAAAATAGTTTAATTATTTTCACAATGAGTTTATTACTAATACTATTCATTTTCTGCTCCAGACATGGATGATGCCCAGGTACAAGTCTTCTCCTGCTCCTGGTGTTTACTTTCCTATACATCTCAAATTTACCTCCACAAACACATCAGAAGATACCACTATGAGGAATATGAGAGACTGCTACAATCAGGAGAGTTAAAAGACATGAACACGATCACCTCAATAAGCTCCAGTATTCAGCAAATAGCCTCCATTACACTCAACAGTAACTCCTCTAATAAACAAAAGCAGAAAGGAGTCTATCCCTGCTCACAGTGTGGGAAGAGTTTTACTGACCAGCGTCATCTCAGACAACACCAGCGCATTCACACAGGAGAAAAGCCCTATCACTGCTCTGAGTGTGGGAAGAGTTTTAATAAACTGAGTCATCTGCAAGCACACTTGCATATTCACACAGGAGAAAAACCGTATCACTGCTCAGAATGTGGGAAGAATTTTATTCAACAGAGTAATCTACAAAGACATCAGCGCATTCACACAGGAGAAAAGCCGTATTCCTGCTCAGAGTGTGGAAAGAGTTTTATTCGACGGAGTGAACTACAAACACACCAGCACATTCACACAGGAGAAAAGCCGTATTCCTGCTCAGAGTGTGGAAAGAGTTTCATTCGAAAGAATGATCTACAAAAACATCAACGCATTCACACAGGAGAAAAGCCGTATCATTGCACTGAGTGTGGAAAGAGCTTTATTCAGCAGAGTAATCTACAAGAACACCAGCACATTCACACAGGAGAAAAGCCATATTCCTGTTTAGAGTGTGGAAAGAGTTTTATTCGACAGAGTGATCTACAAATACACCATCGCATTCACACAGGAGAAAAGCCGTATTCCTGTTTAGAGTGCGGAAAGAGTTTTATTCGACAGAGTGATCTACAGATACACCAGCGCATTCACACAGGAGAAAAGCCGTATCACTGCTCTGTGTGTGGAAAGAGTTTTAATCAACGGAGTAATCTACAAATACACCATCGCATTCACACAGGAGAAAAGCCGTATCACTGCTTAGAATGTGGGAAGAGTTTTATTCGACAGAGTGAACTACAAATACACCAGCACATTCACACAGGAGAAAAACCATATTCTTGCTTAGAGTGCGGAAAGAGCTTCATTAGACAGAGTGATCTACAAATACACCAGCGCATTCACACAGGAGAAAAGCCGTATCTCTGCTCCGAGTGTGGAAAGAGTTTTATTCGGCAGAGTCATCTACAAAAACACCAGCGCATTCACACAGGAGAAAAGCCGTATTCCTGCTCAGAATGTGGAAGGAGATTTATTCAACAGAGTAATCTACAAAAACACCAGCGCATTCACACAGGAGAAAAGCCGTATCACTGCTCCGAGTGTGGGAAGAGTTTTATTCAGCGAAGTAATCTACAAAGACACCAGCGCATTCACACAGGAGAAAAGCCGTATTCCTGTTTAGAGTGTGGAAAGAGTTTTAATCGACGGAGTAATCTACAAATACACCAGCGCATTCATACAGGCGAAAAGCTGTAAGAGTGCTCAAAGTGTGGGAAGAGTTTTAATCAAAAGAGTAATTTCATAAACCACCAACGAATTCACATAACACAGTTACTGATTTGAGATTTACTTTTTCAGGTGCCTTTAATCTACAAATGTCAATAACTTTTAGGCTGTGGGAAAGAGAGGGAGAGATTTTTATGTATGCTTATTGTCCCATAATGGTTAATAGATAATGTACTTTGCGTGAGTGAAAGCAGGGATTCTGGCAAGACTAGCTATGACAACATAACTAAAAGGGGATGCATGCGGACGCCCTGGGACATAAGGCAGCCAGCCTTTCTACCATCAACAAACCTGGGTGAATGCGTGAAAGTGAGGGGGTGACAGCATCCAAACATCCCAGTTCACCACAACACTCTATGCCAGTAAGCCCTCTAGATCTGCTTCTTTACCTAAGAAAAAAACTTCACAAAAGGCTTGACTAAACAAATATTTTCAGCCTGGACTTAAACACTGAGATTGTGTCTGAGTCCCGAACACTAATTGGAAGACTGTTCCATAACTGTGGGGCTTTGAGCATGCACCTTTTGATGGAAGTAGGCATGGCGGATCATAAAAGACAAAAATTTTGCTCTGGTACTATGGCGCAAGACCATTCAGTACTTTATAGGTCAGTAGTAGTATTTTATAATCAGTGTGAAATTTTACTGGGAGCCAATGCAGTGTGGAAAAGATCGGGGTGATGTGGTCATATCTTCTAGTAAGAACTCTTGCAGCTGCATTCTGGACTAACTGGAGCTTGTTTATGCTCCTACTGGAACATCCAGACAGTAAGGCATGACAGTAATCCAACCTAGAGTTGATGAAAGCATGAATTAATTTTTCTGCATCATGTACTGACATTATATTTCTTATCTCAGCAATATTTCTGAGATGAAAGAAGGCTATCTTATTATCTACATGAGCATCAAATGAAAGACTGGAGTCAATAATCACTCCAAGGTCTTTTACGGTTGTACATCATGAAACAGAAAGGACATCCAGTGTTACTGTGTGATCAGAAAGATTACTTCTAGCTGCATGTAGTTCTAGTAAAAGTACTTCTGTCTTGTCAGAATTAAGTAAAAGGAAGTTAATAATCATCCAACATCTAATGTCATTTACACATTCCTCAACTTTATTAAGCTGCTGTCTGTCGTCTGGATTTGCTGAAACATACAGCTGTTTATCATCAGCATAACAGTGGAAGCTAATGCCATGTTTATGAATAATTTTACAAATTATTAATAATTTGCCGAAAAGAAAAAAGCAGTGGGTCTAAAACAGAACCTTGCAGAACACCAAACTTTATCTCAGTATGCACAGAGAAGTATCCATTTACATCTACGAACTGATAACGATCAGTCAAATAAGACCTGAGCCATGAGAGGGCCGTTCCCTTAATGCCAACGTTTTCTAGTCTACCACAGGGTATAGTATGATCAGTGGTATCAAAAGCTGCACTAAGGTCAAGCAACACAATCAAGGAGACACAACCCTGATCAGAGGCCAGTAGTAGGTCATTTAACACTTTAACCAGCGTTGTTTCTGTTCTATGGTGAGGCCTAAATCCTGACTGATATTTCATGAATGTTTTCCTATGTATGTATGAGCATTGCTACTGTGCTTCAACTTTTCTAAGATCTTGGAGAAAAAAGGGGAGATTTTATTTGTCTATAGTTGGACAATTGTCAGGTATCGACGTCATGTTTTTTAATCAGGGGTTTAATAACCACTAGTTTAAATGTTGAATGGCAAGATATATAGCCAGTGCTAAGGGAAGAATTTATTATTTTTAGAATAAAACATGTTTGAAGAAACATGTAGGTAAGGGATCTAGTACACAAGTTGATGATTTTGATGAAGAAATTAATTCATTTAGTTTGGTCTCTTGAAGGGAAGTAAATCATTCTAATTGTTGATCTGATATTGTTATATTATTATCTAAAGGGTTAGTTATAAGTCTGCTTTTAAATTAGTCTGAATTTTTTGTCTAATATTTCAAATTTGCCAATGAAAAAAATTCATGAAGTCATCGCTGCTATATAATGATTGTGTGCATGTTTCTGTGTGTCACGTCGTTAACGTAATGGAGGTGAGGACGGACGCAAGTGCAGATAAGAGCTTTTAATAAAGTGAGGCAGGCAGACAAATCCAAATCATTAGACAATAGCGTGGTCTAAAACAGGCAATGGGTCAGGTGATCAGCAAACCGGCATAAACTAGACAAGGCAAGAATCGAGAACGAGAAACAAGATCAAAGAACATGAAACAAAATGAGTAACAGGCTACAAATGCTTGGCACAGTGATAACACTCAATACTTCGCAAAGTCATTGTGTTCAGTCACTTTGTACTGTGGATGTGAGTGCTGTGAATTTGAAACAGGTGTGTGTCATTAGAATGAATGTGTTGGTGTTGCAGTCCATGGCGGCCATGTTTGTAGGCTGCAGTTCAGGATGGGAAATGTAGTCACTGGTTTGCTGTGATATGACACTGTGGTGGTTTTATTCCTAGGTAAATTTGCTACAGTGCTGAATATGATTATTTTTGTTATCTTCAATATAGGCTGGAGACATAGACTGATCTAGCAGCACTAAGAGATTTTCTACAGTTCAGGAGGCTCTCCTTCCATGCTGTTTGAAATACTTCCAATTTGGTTTGATGCCATTTACATTCTTATTGTTGAGTGGTCTGTTATAAGCTGTGTGTGTGTGTGAATGTTACACCATGGTGCTAGCTTTTCTCTCTAATTATTTTTCTTTTACATAGAGCTATCTAGTGTGTATAGGAACGTTGACTATGCATTCAGTCGCTTGATCAAGTTCTTTTTTGGAACAGAAGGAGATCCAATCATAGTTAATACTGTATTTCTGGGAGGTTATTGATAAAACTCTGTGCAGTAGCTGACATAAATGTACATTTGACATGGTAGCATGGCAAAGTGCATATATTATGAACAATACGCAATTTAAACGAGATGAGATAATGATCGGAGATATTTTCTGTATTTAATCTGTATGTTAGTACAAGGTCATGAATGTGACCACCATTAAGGGTGGGTCTTATTACATTCTGTTTGACCCCTATTGAATCTAGTATAGACATAACCGCTGTTCTCAGAGGGTCTGCCAGGTTATAAAAATTAATGTTAAAGTCGCCTGCTCCCTGGCTTTGGCTCTGGATTGTCAACAATTAATTAAGCCTGTTCCGAAACTGTGCTATGCTGCAAGAAATATGAGCAGCACCTTCCTGAGTGGGATGGATACCATCCTGCCCTAACAGACCAGTCTTGCCCTTAAAACTAATCCAATTATCTATAAAGCCCACATTCTTTTCAGATCACCACCTGGACATCCAGCAGTTCAGTGACCATAACCATTGTTTTTAGGGTTCTCCTGATGGTGGACTCATGAAAATTAACATTAGCCAATGTGAGCGAGGCCTTTAGTTGCTTAGAAGTTACCCTGGGTTCCTTTTGTGACCTCACTGACTATTACACGTCTCGCTCTTGGAGTGCTCTTTGTCGGTCTCTACTCCTGGGTAGGGTAACATTGGTCTTAAATTTCCACCATTTGTACACAAACTGTCTGACTGTGCATTGGTGGAGTCCAAACTTTTTAGAGATGTTTTTTAACCTTGTCCAGCATGATGAGCATCAATAAATCTTTTACTTAGGTCCTCAGAAATCTTTGTTCATGCCAGAACGTGTGTTGTGAAGATCAGATTTTGATAGACCCCTTTTATTTAAGTAAAAAAGGACACTCACTCACACGTGATAATCATCCCATTGTTTTAAATCACCTTGATTCTAATTTCACCTTCAAATTAACGGCTAAACCTATAGGTTCACATACTTTTGCCATTCACAGATATGCAATATTTAATCATTTTCCCTAATAAATACATGACCAAGTATAATATTTTTGTCTCGTTTGTTTAATTGGGTTGTTTTTGTCTACATTTAGGACTAGTGTGAAAATCTGATGATGTTTTAGGTCATATTTATGCAGATATATGGAAAATTTTGAAGGTTCACAAACTTTCAGGCACCACTCTTACACCAACCACTGCAACAATCTTTTTTTTTTTTTTTTTTTTTTTAAATCTGCAAATGCTAATATACAGGTACTTTAAATTTGATAAATAAATAAAACAGTAATTGTGGCATGTGCAGAAAGGAAAATCCTTAAATGAAAATTGCTTGCACAATTGTGACATGCATGGAAGAGTCATCAGAAGGAAACCTTACCTGCAACCTCATAGCAAAAGTGAAATATGTAAAACAATATCTCGATAAGCCTGTTGACTGATGATGTAGAAAAATGAACTCTCTGGCCACAATCACTAAAGGTATGTTTGGGGAAGAAAAAGGAGCAGCATTTGATGGAGAGAAAATCTTGCCAATTGTTAAGCATAATGGTGGCAATACACATTATACAGGGAGATGGGAGAATGGATTCTATTAAATATTAGCAAATTCTGGAAGCAAATGTGACGCAGTCAAGAAACTGAAGTTGAAAATATTAGTTTCTTCAACAGGACAAGGACCCTAAAGTTAAGGTAAAATCTACAGCATAAAGAAAATGTCCCCTGATTTGAACATATGCAGGTAGATACTAAACATGTAGTACATGAAAAATAGCTCAAGAATATCTCAAAACTAGCACTGTTCTGCAAGGAAAGTGGTAATGCTTGCATTCTGGGAAGAGTTTTAATAAGAAGCGTAGTATTGTACAGATTTTAAATTTGCTTATCCAGATGCCTTCAACACCCAGCATGGCATCATCAGCTTGTGATGATTAATCTGATCTTTCTATAAATAAGAAGGAAAAAAAATTAATACACTGACCTTTACCAGTTTTCATGATTTGTGTAAGTTATTTATATGAATGTACAACTCCAATTCAGACTTACTTTTCCAGCCTTTTGTTGCCCTGTCCCAACTTTTTTGAGACATGTTGCGGCCACCAAATTCAAAATGACCTTATTTTTTTCCTAAAATTGTACATTTCCTCAGTTTAAACATTTGATATGTTTTCTGTGTTCTATTGTGCACTAAGGAGGACGCGCTTGCTTGTCTATTATACAGTTTGTTCTGTCATGGTGTTACCAATGACATCAATCAATGGCATCAAAAATAGGAAACAATAACCTAATACTGTCAAATATAAAAAGAAGTTTAATTAATTAATCAATTAATTATTAAACAAACAAACTGATCAAATCAGGACTACCACAGCAACAAGGTAAAAACATGGGGGTTTTATGAGAGAGAAATGTAAAATTAAGTAAATGTTTGTTTTATATATCCAAAACCTAAACATTTATTTAGAATGTTCCACCATTTTATTTAAGGTTGTAAACAATTCAAGGGAATCAGGATATATTTTTGGTGATTAAAAGAGCTGGTAACATTTATCAAAAGTTAACACATGGCACTGTATTATTTTTATTTTGAAGCCCGTGGACAGGGAGAGAGATCCAGCAGGAGTGAGCGCTTCTGAAGTGGCTAATGTTCTGGAGATGTATATTGATTTATTTTGATGAACAGAATGCTCCAGCAGGCGCTGTACCTCTCAAGTAGATAATATTCATCAACACAAGATATATGAAATTCTTGCAAGTTTATTCAGAATCCACAACATGCAGTAAATCCGGTCTTTTTTATGGTTACCAACACATGTGGGAGTGGAGGGCAATGAAACTGTTGATATGTTGGCTAAAAAATCTTTAAGATGCCCAAATTCTGACATTCAGTTCATTTTTACATTAAGTAAAAATGAGGTTAAAAACAAATATAAAAACATATATTACACTGGTGTGACCATAGAAATGGGACAGAGAACTGAATGGAAGGTAACTATACAGTATTCAAAAGCAAGTTAATACAGAGAGGATAGTCTATAATAAACAAAAAGAGGACACAGTTATTACTCGTCTTAGAATAGGGCAATCAGGTCTAAATCAGTCATTATTTATAATAGGAAAACATGAAACAGGACGATGCATATACTGCAGCCTTCACTGTACAGCATATGAAAATTAAATATCTGAACTTAAAGAAAAGCTACTTAATATGGGTGTAATCAACATTACAAAACAAAGTCTAATACCAAGTGTTTAAGGACAAGGGAAAGTATATACTGCATTATTAAATTATCTAAGATTAACAGGCTTTTATAACAGGATTTAAATTTGAAATATGCTCCCTTTTTATAATCTACTGTCACTGCTCCTATCCAGTTGGTGGCGGTAATGCACCAAAAAGCCTGGTTTATCGGCTGCCAGTAAAACTTGGAAGAAGGATGAGGAGACGCTATAAATTCGCAACAAAAGAAGAAGAAGAGGTGTTTCATCCCCGAGTAAATAGTGGATTTTTGTCATTGGGTAATCTTTTCTACATGAAAATATTCCTGACTGGTTTATATGCAATAACAGATTTGATCGATTTAAAAACAAGCTTGATACTGTGTCTGTATTTGAGGATGTTCACTATGTTCTACTTTAAAACCTGAGGTAAGTTTAACTAGCTGAGCTGCTCGGCTAATAGTTAGTGACTGAATCCCAAACCTTCGAAGTGCAGTACAGAGAGAATGATACAGTGGTGTATTAAATCATTTTTTATTCTTCCAGTTTTCTTTTAAATGAAAGCTTCATAATTTACATGAAGTATTTTAGATTACAGTGGGTTATGCTTATGATCAGAGCCTCCTTTTCCAGAAACACCATTTAGACCTCATAATAAGACCTTATAATGGAATCAGCAGGGATACGACCGTGTTCTTCCAGAAAACCTCCACACACTCCTGGTCCCACTGACTCACAGGTAACAGTTATCTATATGTGTGCAATTAAACATAACATTTTTAATAACTAAGAGATTCACCTGACTGTGTGAATGTTCTTCTCTTAATCAGCTTCCATCCTTGGTAGGTTGCATGCTCTACTAATCAAGTAAACCATGTTATTATCATCTCTTCAGTATCCTCATGGTCTATATGTTGTGTTATACCACAGTTAGTTTCAGTCCACTAATTTGATTGGTCAAGTTACATTCCAAGAGTGCTGATATTTAGTATAACAGCACTGGGACATTTCACTGTGTGTATCACTCCACTTATCTGTATTTGCTGCATAAATTACAAATCTAGCAGTAGATCATTACACTGAAACTGTTACTACACTTACTACAGGCTGTCAGTTAGTCTGTGTGTTACACGGCAACATGGAAAGCTCTATCTAGCTGTGGCTGTTTTGGGAATTATTTCCATTGACAGCGAAAATAAACCAATATTTGGCCATATTGTGTCTGAAATGTTAGTTACTTGATATTAATTTCTTATTATGAAAACTGTCACATAAAAGCACGATCACACTCGCAGTCGTACTGCTGTACTGAATATCGGCACTGCTGTGATTACCTGCAGCCTCGTGTCTACGGCCGAATCACAGCTGTGCCGATATTCTGTATAACAGCACTTTTGCGCATGCAATATTGCTTACTCGACTTTCTTTTGTAAATAAGTATTATTACTCTTTGTTCATTAGCTTTGTGGGGATGTGCAGACAGAAAAATATATGTCTTCAGATGGAGGGACATCAGGCTCTGTAGAACACATCACCTGTGTGAACCTTCAGAAACATGTAAAAAAGGAAGAAACTGTAGATGAAGAATACTTCTGTAAGTCAACATGGCACATTACAGTCCAGTCTAATATTCAGAAATAATTTTTAGTCTAATCTAATTTGTGAATGGACCACATCACTGTCTTTTCCCCATTTATATTTTGTACTTTACTTTTTATAAGTTAAATTAAAACATTTAAATTCAGTTAACGAAATTTCAGGTGAAGCGACACCAGTCTCTGTGGGACATATCACACCTGTGGACCTACAGAATCATGTGAAAAAGGAAGACCCTGAAGATAAAGACTATTTCTGTAAGACAACAGGGTGTATTATGGTCCAGACTGGAATTCAATAACTAGGGGTGTAACAATACATGACACGTGACACGATGCATCAGGATGCAAAAATGTGATGGTATGCCTTGTGGAAATGTGTTCTATCGGCATTATATTAATTGTGACTCATGCAGTTGCATTGTTGGAACACTAGAGGTCCCAATCTGCAGATTCCATAGAGTTGCAATATGGTATAAAAAGAGCATGCTGGTCACATGATTGTGTTTTTTCTTGGAGACTGTGCACCATTACCAAGACAGCAATCGTGTGCAGTTGAAAAGTGACTGATGGATTGCAATTACTAACTTGACTTGGCACGATATCATAATTTTTATGCTGATATACCTAGTTCAAACCAGTAATACCAGTATTAGTGCTTTTTGGATGCTAGATGGGGCTATGGGGTAATTGTCGGTTGTTGAATAGCTAATGTTGGTTTGTCATCTTTCATTTTTGCTGCTTTGGCAGGATGATGAGTGTGAAGGTGCGCAAATAAATTCGGCATGTTCCATCCTCTCGCTGAAACATTTGTCGTGCAGTTTCTTCATATGGCTTCAGCTGTGTTTTCAGGTTCTCTGTGTTCATTGGGTATAAAGCTGGAATATTGGTACACAGGAGATGTCACTCTTTTGGTCATTTCAAAACTGACCTCCATTTTGTCTTGTAAATGTGGCTAGATTCATAGATCAATTAGAGGAAAAATGCTTGAATCACAATGTTGAGCAAAAATTCATGGAATCACAATGTTGAGCAAAAATTCATGGAATCACCTTGTAATTTGCATTGCTAAAGCAAATACCAGCACAAATCTTAAAATGCAAAGAAGTCTGCAGTTAAGAGTGCTTACAAACCTTGGAGTTTTTGAAAGGAAACATGGTCCCAACAAGAGAGTTGTCAATTGAAACTATGAAAAGTATTCTAAAACTCCTTCAAGAAGGAAATCTGACACGGAGTGTGGCAAAAAATGGTTGGTTGTTCTCACTCAGCTGTGTTTAAAATTTGGTGCAAGTATAAACAAAATTGGAAGTTTATAAAAGGAAAACATATGAGTAGACAAAGGAAGACGTCAAAACATCAGGATAGAAAACTCAAAGCCTGTAAAATAGAAAATGCAAAACAAAAGAAATGAAAAACAAATGAGTAGAAACAGGAGTCAATGTTTGTTACCAGGGATGCTAATGATTAACTATTAATTGATTGTCGATTAATCATTTAATTGATAAAACTTATCAGTAGCCAAAAAATTTAATTTACGCCTGTTTTGTTAAGTCGTTTTCCATTTCGCCGGCAGAATGTACTGGTTAAAAGGTATTTATTAAGCAAGGTCATCATTAGAGTGCATAGTTTTGAGGTGCGAGCAAGCTTAGGCACAAAACACGTGCAGCAGACACTCAAGGAAAAATGAAGCGAGCGTGCTGTAGTTACGTTTGGGATCATTTTAGTTTAAATGGCGATAATGTCAATTGCAAACACTGTAATTATGATAATATAATACAAGGAGCACCATGATGTACCATTTAAAAAGGTGCATCCAGTAGCCTCCACGACAGCATATGACATTACACAACCAACAATAACCTCCGTTTTAGCAGGGGCGGAAAAACGACTGTGTGAAATGATTGCAAATGACATGTTGCCATCAGTGTCATTGAAAGTGATGCATCCGACAGGAAACATGGTTTTTGACAGCTGATCAATTTCATTCAGCCGAACTACAACATTCCTTCCAATATGGCTTCTGAATTGGATTAGCATATTATCTAAATTTAGCTTCTGCACATGTAATATATACAGCTGCATCTCAAAAAATTTGAATGTCATGGAAAAGTCTTTTTTTCCGTATTTTAATTCAAAAAGTGGAACTTTCATATATTCTACATTCATTACACATAAAATTATATATTTCAAGCCTTTTTTTGTTTGTTTGTTTGTTTTAATGATTACGTCTTACCGCTCATGGAAATCAAAATCCAGTGTCTCAAAATATTAGAATGAAGTATTTATAATACAGAAATATCTACCTGAGAAGAGCTCTAATCATCTAATTAACTCAAAACACCTTCAAAGGTTTCCTGAGCCTTTAATCTCTCCGTCTGGTTTAGTACACAACCACAATCAATTTTCAGATGAAAGTAAATTTTGCATTTCATTTGGAAATCAAGGTCCCAGAGTCTGGAGGAAGAGTGGAGAGGCACAGAATCAAAGTTGCTTGAAGTCTAGTTTGAAGTTTCCGCAGTCAGTGGTGATTTGGGGTGCCATGTCATCTGCTGGTGTCATCTGCTGGACATCTGCATATAAGCACACCTGGGGGAGTCTGCATATAAGCACACCTAGGGGAGTCTCTTTGTGGTGCTCTATGAGGTCCATGCGACCATGTAGAGGCAAAAACACATCGGAAAATTCATCCTGCAGTCTGGGACCCTGTGCACTATGGGATGGGGACTGGGGTGAATTGGACTGCACTTTTTAGACTTACCTCTGGTTCCAGCTCCTCCCTCTCAGGAACCACTATCGCCAGAGCCATAGGAACTGCCTCTCATCACGTTTTTAGGAGATTGAGATGGTATATATGAAGTGTGTCACCTGTGTCCATTTGCCTGACCTCATAGTCACCTTCTCCAAATCGCCGTGTGAATTCCCGTAGCTGAGTACCCCGTTATACTGCTGAGATTTATGTTCTTCTGCCTGTGGCATATTCTCCTGTGTTAATTGTCCCAATGTGTGTTTGTTTTTGCTATTAGATGTGGAAACCCCATAGAGGTTTGAGGAACCTCTAGTACTGTGAATAAGAGGGGCTTGAGCCACTTACAGTATCACAATTCCACACATCATCTTGAAGAGACTTATGACTGATTAAACCATTTGACCAGCCCATCTGTCTGCAGATGATAAACGCTGGAGCGAATTAATTTAATCCCCAATTATTTGTCAAGTTTGCGAAGTGTTTGTGACATGAACGTAGTACCCTGATCAGTCAGGGTCTCTTTCGGGATCCCAACTCGGGAGATAAAATGGAAGAGCGCCTTCGCAATGCTATGTGCTGATATGTTGATCAAAGGCACTGCTTCTGGATATCGCGTTGCATAATCCACCAGGACAAACACAAAGCGATGTACTCGCCTGCACCTTTCTAACGGCCTGACGAGGTCTATGCCAATTCTTTCGAAGGGGACCTAGATTAATGGTAATGGGCACAATAGCACTTTTGGGGTGCCCAGCGGATTCACCAGTTGACATTCACGACATATTGCACACCACTTGTGAACATTGCCGTGAATGTCCGGCCAATAAAAACGAGCCATTAGACAGTTTAATGTTTTATCCTGGCCCAAATGCCTGGAGAGACCGGTTTATGCAATAAAATTTTGGCACAATTGATGCATTTATTTGTTTAATTTTACTTTTTACCTGTTACTTTTTTATACAGACAAAAATGCACATTGTTTTGCATTGGTTCTCATTCAGAAATAATAATAAAAAAGTACTCTTTTCACTCATAGTATTTCTTCATTCAAAACTTTGTTAAATATTCAAATATTCTGAAAATATCAAAACCCAGTATAATGAATTGAAGCAAATCGTGAATGGAGTGTATTGTTACACCCCTGGAATAACTTTTGAAGTCTTAACTAGGCTTTATTTGTGACTGGACCAGTCCGTCAGCACGGGTTTCCCTCTTGTTCTTTATAGTTTTACTTGCGTTGATAGTATTTAAATGTAAATCTTGGAATTTCAGATGCTGGGACATCAAACTCTATGGAAGATATAGACCAAAATAATGGAGGATTTGAAAGGAAGCCTGTAAAAGAGGAAGAATCTGAAGATGAAGACAACCTCCGTACAAGGACAGACTGGGGTTGAGTAACACTGACACTTTAATTCTCATTCAGGCTTTTTCTATACTATGCAATTTATTAATAAACAGTTATTGTCATGCAAGCTCCCAATCAGGAAAGACTTCCTGTATCATGTTTGAATTCATGTGTCTTCCACATCCAGATGATATTGAGCAACAGTGATAGCTGTGAGACAGACAGACAGCTGGCAGTTTATTGTTGCCTTTCAGTCAGTTCACTTGTTATAACAGGATGTATGGGATACCAAGCTTTCACCACCCTTCTGAAGAGAAGACATGTTTTCATGCTTGTAAGGAAGGTGAGGTGTGGTGACGTAGAGGGTCATGTCAGCTATACAGCTGTCTTCACCACTGTCTTTCAGTGTTTTCACTTTACAGCTCTTTGAGAACACTTCTGTTTGAGGTATTGTACCTAGTCCATTTGGCTATTTTTCTTTATACTTGCTCTATTGGTTTAGAATGATAAAACATTTCGTTGAGGCATTTTATCATAATGTGCTTAAGAAATTTCGCTAGATTTTGAGCCCACAGTGACAAGCATCAAAACTAGCCTCTGTGGCATTTTGTGGTATTGTCATACCTTGGCTTCAAAGAAGATGGACATTTGTCCTTGTCTTGAGGACTCTACCTCTTCTCTACATAGGAAGATGATGCCTTTGATACCTACCTGGTTTGCCTGGGTATAGTAAAGGACATTTCTGATACAGCTTCTTTCCCCCCACCTTTGTCGAAAAAAAATTCTCTGACCTGGTGGACCAGCAGGATCATTTTTTTTAAAAATTGTTTTTTAGTTCCCCAGAGGGACTCTGATGGCAATGTGGAAGATATAGGTGAGTGTAGCACCACCTGGGCAAATAGGTGGAACAGTTCACTGAAATGTGCACGCTAGAGCAGACACTCACTCACAAGTGCTCAACCTTATTATTAAGGAGCATTGTCTTTCAAATAAAGAAACAGAGTTTTTGCAGGCTGGCCAGTCTGTCCCTTTGGCTGCCAAGTACACGCTGCATCAGATCAATAATACCTTCTGCTATTTGATGGTGCAGCTAAAATGCTGGATATGAAATGTCCTGCTGCAGCACTGCAGTGTTTTTCCTTCTTCTTTTCCCCACAAGAGTTAGCAGGTTTACCTGTTGAAAGGTCAAACATGAAGTCTAAAGTCCTATCAGCTGTCATTCGCACTATTTACATTTATTCATTTGGCAGACGCTTTTATCCAAAGCGACTTACAAATGAAAAAAGTTTTAGAGCTTAAGTAAGACGACATTAGCTTACACTCATAAAAGAATACTTACTTCCCTAGAAAGCACATATTTATTAGAAAAGTGTTTGAGCAATCTCCATGCTGTAGCAAGTTTAGACCGCGATTAGCTGATGACAGACGCACAGGAGGCCGTTTAAGTGTCAAACGTGGAGAGTTTTAATCAATACTGTGAGGGTGGAAAAGAGATGCAGTGGGGTGAAGTGCTCAGGGGTTGGTGTCGCCCTTGGGTCTGCAGAGGGTGTGCTGGGGTCTTCCAGAGCGGCTGAGATCCCGTTTGGCATTCAGGGAGCTCTGTGGATGCATCTAGGGAGCGAAGTACTCCGTTGTGTCTGAATTCTCTGGAAGAAACACAAAACATAACATTAGTCACATTTCGGGAACCCTCTCCTCTTTTGCTATAGGAGGTTGACCCTTTTATATGCTCCCTCTGGCTGCTAGACGGTGGAGAGCAGCTGCGCTGATAATTAGCCGCCAGCCGTGTGTGTGTCTGCGGCCCCGCCTCACAGCCACACGCTCTCCGGCTGTACAGGACACTGGTGGTGCTGAAGCGGAGCTGTCCTTTCAGCACTGTAGCGTCAGTAGCGGGAGGAGCGTTCTTTCTCTTTTGTGCGCCAGCCTGTCATCACAGTACCCCCCTTCAGCTCTGAGCCTACTGCCGCTGTCTGTTGGGCCCACAGCGCGTCACGTCATGAGAGGCTATCTGCGTTCCCATGTGGGGCTCCTGCCCGGTGTTGAAACTGGAAAGAGAGGTCCTGCAATGAAAGGAACCATCGTGTTACCTTGGCATTGGTGTCCTTGGCCTTGGCCATCCACTGCAGTGGTGCGTTGTCCATCACAAGAGTGAAGTGTCGACCTGGCAGGTAGTAATGCAGCTCATCAATGGCCCACTTTATTGCCAGGGCCTCTCTCTCTACTGCAGCATATTTCCTCTCAGCCGGGTACAGCTTCCTGCTGATGTAGAAGACTGAGTGTTCTTCTCCATTGAAAGAATGCGAGAGGACGCCGCCCAGCCCGGTCTCTGACACATCACAGTATACTGTGAACAGTAGGGTGAGATCCAGGTTACGTAGTACTGGGGCGCTGGTGAGAGCTTCTTTCAGGGCTTGGAATGCCTGCTCCGCCTCTGCAGACCATTTCACCTGGTCCGGTTGGCCCTTTTTTGTGAGATCTGAGAGGGGGAGGCTACAGAGAAGTTAGGCTCGAATCTGCGGTAATACCCCGCCAACCCCAAGAAGGCATGTACCCATTTTTTTTTTTTTATGTAGTCCTTAACCGCCTTGATCTTTTTGCTTGTGGTTTTAGTAGGCCCCGGCCAATATGGTATCCTAGGTACTGTGCCTCAGTCAGCCCTAGGTGCCACTTTTTTGGGTTGGCTGTCAGCCTGGCCTTCCAGAGCTCCTTCAGGACTTCCCCAAAGGTGGAACAGGTGATCCGACCAAGTGGAGGAGTGTATCACCACATCGTCCAGGTTGGCAGCTGCAAATGTACGATGTGGTCGCAGGATGATGTCAATCAGCCTCTGGAATGTTGCGGGCGCGCCGTGTAGCCCAAAGGAGAGAATCCGGTACCGCCCGTGGCCGTTTGCTGTACTGAAGGCTGTCTTTGGTCTTGCCTCTGGGACCAGTGCTACTTGCCAATAACCTTTTGTGAGATCCAGTGTGGATATGAACCGGGCTTTTCCCAATCACTCCACTAGGTCGTCCACTCGGGGGAGGGGATAGCTGTCAAATTCTGAGACCTGCTTCAGCTTCTGGAAGTCATTGCAGAGGCAAATACTTCCGTCGGGCTTCGGCACAACCACAATGGGGCTGGACCAGGGGCTGGCAGATTCCTCTATGATGTTGTCCCGCTGCATCCAGCTGACCTCTTCCTCGATAGCCTTGCGGCGGGCCTCTGGGACACGATAGGGCCACTGTCTCACCACCACTCCTGGACAGGTCTTAATCTTGTGGCCGACCAGCTGCATCATCCCTAAGGGACATAGAAAAGACATCGGTGAACTGGTCCACCAGCTCAGTCAGCTCCTGTCTTTATGTGGGGGTGAGGTCTTCCCCCCTCCAGGACCACGCCTTTGTTGTGATCTGTGTCTAGGGTAGCAAACGCAGATAATACTGGAGCAGGCTCGATCCAGTTCTTCAGCAGGTTTACGTGGTATGTTTTTGTTTCTGCTCGCGTACTGGGCTGCTGCAGGCAATAGTTCACGGCACCCGTCCTCTCAAGGACTGTATATGGGCCTTGCCATCGTGCCAGGAATTTACAGGAGCTGTTTGGTACTAGCAGGAGCACCCGATTACCAGGTTGAAACTCCTGTGGTTGCGTCGTGCGGTTGTATGCTCTTTTTTGTTCCTCCTGGTAGGCTTTTATATGTTCCTGTATGATCGGGGCCACTCGGTCTATCTGCTCCTGCATCTCCTGTACAAATTCAATGACCAAGCGGAATGGTGAGGGCTGTTCTTCCCACGCTTCCCGGGCCACACGCAGTAGTCCTCGAGGTCGTCGTCCGCAGAGGAGCTCGAAGGGTGTGAAGCCCGTGGATGCTTGTGGGCATGATGACCAGGATGTATTCATGACCCTGGGCGGATTTCAGGAGTGGTCCCACGAGGTCCATGCCAATCATCTCACAGGGGACGCCTATGACTGGGAGAGGGATAAGGGGTGCTGATGGGGGCTTCCTCAGGGCGGTGGGGTGGCACTGGCAGCACTGCTGGCAGAAGCCCCTTGTCTCTACATCCATTCCCGGCCAGATAAAGTGGTCCTTCAGTTTCTCCAGGGTGTTTCATGCCCCCAGGTGTGCTCCAAGTGGATGGGTATGGGCCAGGTACATCAGTATTTGGTCCTTGTCTTGTGGACCGCCCAGGAGGTCACCAGCTTCCCCTCTGCAGCTGGTCCTGTAATAAAGCAGGCCTCCCTTGACCAGGAAGTAGGATGTGGGGAGTTCCTGGTCCGGATTCTGGTCAACCCCTTTGATCTGATGCACCTGTGCCCAGCAATGTTTCAGACTGTCATCCTGCTTCTGCTCCTGCCCAAAGTTCCTCTGTCGTTTCACCTACTGGAACAGAGACGATTTCGTTTTAGTACATGCATGCTGCTCACCTTTGCCATGGCGTCCCCCTCGTCTTGGGCCATGTAGGCCTGCCGGACCTATGCCTCCTTCGCGCGTCGTGGTGCCCTCCTGTGAGATGGGCCGGTCGGAAACCCTGGCCTGTCTCTTTCCAGGAGCAGCGGCACTGGGAGATCTGGGATGCTGCCCAACAGGAGTGGCCAGGTGCCTGTTCTGCCTTGTATTTGTACCTCGGGCATGGGGACTTCCCGCGCCTCTCCATGTACACAGGTACCATGATGGTTCCCTTCCTACTGATCTTTTTTGTCAGGATTGTTGGTCTGGCCAGGGTCACCGTGTTCCCTGAGTCCGGCTCTGTTGGCATGGCCTTGTCCCTGGGTGTCCCGTAGGCGGGGTGACTTTGGCCGTTCCTTCTCTCCCCGGCGTGGTTGTGGCATTCTGGCTGGCGTGGTGGGAACCTTCTAGGAGGGCTGAGTATTCATCATCGTTCCCTGCCAAGTTCCAGTGTGGCCAAGGCTCGTTCCAGGGCGGTTATTAGTTCTTTGGGGTTTTCGGGAGCCTGCATCCCCACGGCCTGGCGTTCTGTGTCTGCGGCCCTGCCTCGCGGCCACGCGCTCTCCGGCTGTCCAAAACATCGGTGGTGCTGAAGCGGAGCTGTCCGGCCTGTCGTCACGATGCATTACCTGTTGCTGCTCTCAGCTGCTTTACTATGGGGTTGCATTCTACCTAGAAACACAGGTCTATACACTCTTAGATTTCTCTTATTGGATAAGTGAACGTGTTGATGTTTATAAAGATGTATAAAAAATCCACACTGATAATCAGTATTGTCAGTTATAAAAAATTATTTTAATTAATCAGCCCTACTCTATAGCTGATATGACCCTTCATTTTACCATGTGCCACCTTTCTTACAGGCATGAATGTGTCTTCAGCCAGGTGCAGGAAGGTGGGGTAACCCTATTGTTTGTGTGATACATTGTTTCTTTCCTTCAGAGAACAGGGTTTATAACCACAAGCTAAAGTTCCTCGGACTGGGCCATATCTATGTGATAGGCAAAGTTTAGGAGAGTTTTACTTGGTGGGCAATAAAACGTTACTGACTTGTATTGCAATAATGTTTTCCTAAATAACAGTCATAAGCTAAGGTTATTCAAATGTGATAAACCTTCATTTATATTTACCTCGTATTGCTGAAAGAGCCAACAGCTGTATCCTGATTACACAGCATGTAGGGTTGGCATTAAGCCAGCACAACAGCCAGTCAAGCTAGCTACATGCTGCATTGCAAACACAAATTGGGGGAATCATGTCTAAACAACAACAGTAGCATTTTTTCTTGTGGCCTTGTTGGGATCCCTTAGAATCTACTAAAAAAAAGGTTATAAGAGGATGTCTTGCCTCTGATGTTTACATTTTAGTTTTGTGCTGTGTGACTTGGTTAGACATTCTCTGTACATCTTCACCAGAAGTTATTTGTCATTGTCCCATTTATAATTTATAGAGCACTGGTTACATTCATTTTTTCTTTTTTTTTTTTTTTAATATGAGTTTAATACTAATACTGTTCATTTTCTGCTCCAGACATGGATGATACCCAAGTTTTCTCCTGCTCTTGGTGTTCATTTTCCTATACATCTCAAATTAATCTCCACAAACACATCAGAAGATACCACTATGAGGAATATGAGAGACTGCTGCAATCAGGAGAATTAAAAAACATGAACCAGATCACCGCAATAAGCTCCACTATTCCGAAAACAGCCGCCATTACACTCAACGGTAACTCCTCTAATAAACAAACGCAGAAAGGAGTCTATCCCTGCTCACAGTGTGGGAAGAGTTTTACTGATCGGCGTAATCTCAGACAACACCAGCGCATTCACACAGGAGAAAAGCCGCATCACTGCTCAGATTGTGGGAAGAGCTTTAATCAACGGAGTCATCTTCAAGCACACTTGCATATCCACACAGGAGAAAAACCATATTCCTGCTCAGAATGTGGGAAGAGTTTTATACGACAGAGTGACCTACATGTACACCAGCGCATTCACACAGCAGAAAAGCCGTTTCTCTGCTCAGAATGTGGGAAGAGTTTTATTCGACAGAGTGAACTACAAAGACACCAGCTCATTCACACAGGAGAAAAACCCCATCATTGCTCAGAATGTGGGAAGAGCTTTATTCGACAGAGTGAACTACAACGACACCAGCGCATTCACACAGGAGAGAAACCGTATCACTGCTCAGAATGTGGGAAGAGCTTTAATCAGCGGAGTAATCTACAAATACACCAGCGCATTCACACAGGAGAAAAACCGTATCAGTGCTCTGAGTGTGGGAAGAGTTTTTTTCGACAGAGTAATCTACAAGAACACCAGCGCATTCACACAGGAGCAAAGCCGTATCACTGCTCAGAATGTGGGAAGAGCTTTAATCGACAGAGTGAACTACAAAGACACCAGCGCATTCACACAAGAGAAAAGCTGTAAGAGTGCTCAAAGTGTGGGAAGAGTTTTAAGCAAAAGAGTAGTTTCATCCAACACCAACACATTATCATAGCATAGTAATTGATTTGAGATTTACTTTATACAGGTGCATCTCAATAAATGTTTTTTTTTTCCTGTAATTTGATTCAAAAACTGGAACTTTCATATATTCTAGATTCATTTCACAAAGTGAAATATTTCACGCCTTTTTTGGTTCATTCTTGCTTACAGCTTACAGCTCATGGAAATCAAAACTCCAGTATCTCAAAATATTAGAATAACAAATTTATAATACAGAAATGTCGACCTTCTGAAAAGTATGTTAATTTATGCACTCAGTACTGGGTCAGGGCTCCTTTTGTACAAATTACTGCACTGCGGTGTGGCATGGAGGCAGTCGGTCTGTGGCACTGCTGAGGTGTTCTGGAAGCCCAGGTTCCTTCAGCTCATCTGTATTGTTGGGTCTGGTGTCTCTCATAGATTCTCTATGGGGTTCAGGTCAGGTGAGAGTGCTGGCCAAGCACAGTAATACCATGATCAGCAAACCAGTTACTAGTAGTTTGGCTAAGGAAAAAATTTACTTTTCCACGATATTCTAATTTTTTGAGATGCACCTGTAAACAGGCCTTTAACAGCTACCATAATTTGTGTAAAGTATGTACACTACCATGCAAATCTTTGGAATCACTCAGAAATTGCCTTGTGTTTTTAAAAAGAAATTTAAAAGAAATTCACAATTTATTTTCAGTTAAAATAACATTAGAACATAAATACAGTCTAGACAGTGTTAATGTTGTAAATGATTAATGTAGATGGAAACAGCTGGTTGTTAATGGAATATCTACATAGGCATACCCAAGCTCATTTTTGGCAACGGTCATGTCTGTGTTCTAATTCCATTGAATTAGCTAATCCTAAATTATCATGTAAAAAGTCTAATTTATCATTAGAAAAATGTATCATTGTGTATTTATGATAACATGACTGAAACTCTTTGTACTGTGTAAGGAAGCAATAAAACTGACCACCTTTGGGCTACTTGGGTAGCTGGAGCATCTGCATTTTGTGGGTTTGATTATGGATTTCAAAATGGCCGGAAAGAAAGAGCTTGTATAAGAAACTCATCAGTCTATTTATTTATTTTTAAAGAAATGGCTATTCCATGTGAGAAATTGGCAAGAAATGTAGTTATTTTACAAATGTGTATACTACTTCCTTCACAGAACAATACAAAGGAGGTCTAACTAGTATAGAGAAAGAAGTTTCCAGTGCCTAAGTGAGGTGTTTTTATCACATTAATGAGGCACAGAACAAATGAAAAGTTGCTGGAGGAGTTCTTGATGCCATCTGACAAGCATGGTTGAGGGAATATGAGGGTATGAAGATACTTTAGTGCTGGTAAACTGGGAAATTTGTAAAGGCTGAAAGGAATCTTGAACAAGGAAGGTTATTATTCCATTTACAATGACATGCTATACCCTGTGGATGATGCTTGATTGGAGCCAGTTTCATCCAACAGGACAATGACCTAAAGAACTGCTCCATATTCTGCAAAACCAATTTAGGGAAGATGCTCTCAGTGGAATTCTTTGTGTAATGTTTGGGTCAGCATAATCACTGGATCTCAACTCTGCTGCTGTGGGAGCAGCTTGTACAGATGGTATGAAAAAAAGTGGCCATCAAACCAATCCAGCTTGTGGGAGGTGCTTTAGGAAGCATGGACTAAAAATTGATGCAGATGACCTCAACAAACTGAATGCCAAAGGTCTACAAGGCTGTAATTGTTGTAATGGAGGCTTGTGCTGGACCCTGTATCTGGGATCGATTCAGTTTACTAATGGGTAAGATTCCAGCCTGTCGATTCAGCATCGCTGCCATGTCAAAAACCTGTCTTCATTTCCCTTAATGCACAGCCCACCACCATGCATAGTCTTATGCTGCATAAAATAGTTGCTTTCGGTTCAGCCTGACTCCACTGATTTTGTTGTTTTTCACCAACAGTATACTTCATTATTGCTTTTATTGAAAGCCTCACTATTGTTTATTTCTATTTATTTATTTATTTATTTATTTATTTGAGGGGAGAATGTGTTACAGTAACAGGACTGAGTGAAAACCTGGGGACACAACTAAAACATGTATTTTATCTAAAATATTGTGGATTTCTCATGGGGAAAAAAAAACATTTTAAAGCATAGATTGGATATAAAGTCACACAACGATGCAGAAAAAAGATTTCTGAAGGATTTTAATCATTATATTTCATGGAAAGTACAGGGATAGAGAGTGGGTGCATGCAACAAATGCTTTTTTTTTTAGTGTTCTAGGTAGTTTTTATTAATGTTTTTAATTAGACATTTAAAATTTGCAGTTAGCTTAATGCGCCAGACACTTTGCTTAATAATAAAATGTATAAGAGTTAATTTTCATGCATTTTTATACATATAATGCCCTGGGGATGGAAATGTCGCCCATTTGGTGGAATGGCTCATTTGTTGCAGTGGCATCACCAAATACCTTACATTTTGGTAGAACATGTTAGATCAAAAATATTATATATCAGTTGCTGTCACTAAAGGAACCAATTTTTTTTATTATTTATGAAACAGTATAAAAATTAACATTTGAACAATTATATATGTAAATAACATTCTCGTTAGAAATCTAAAAAATTTTTTCTTTTGGTGAATTTCAGATACTCAAATAATTACTCTGCTACATTTGCATTCTTCTGCCCGGATCGTACAGCCTTTTAATATTTTAAAGTTATTGCTGGATTATTGTATTAAATAAAGCTTTTGTATTTTGGTATCCATGTCTCTGGCCCTCTGCTTTCAAAACAAACGAACCTGTGTGCCCTTGTGGGTGATTTAATTAATAAAAATAAATATGGATGGGTGAATATTTCCCTGTTTAACAGGGTGGCGTAGTCCGGTACATCTTTAGATTCTGTCCTGCTTCCCCCCTACCTAAACCATTTTAAGCTTTCTGGCAGAGGAAGTCAGGTTTTTATTTAATATCTGTACATATTTGATAGTGCATGATGTGATGTATCCTAACAAAATGTCCAGGTCCTCTGGCAGAAAAACAGAAATATTTTAATTCTGTGTTCAAAAGAGCGTGAGCGCCATCGAAACGTCGAGACTGTCAGACACTTTGATTTTGCATGTACAGTGACATTGCTTCGGGAGCTGACTAGCAAAATACTAAAGTAAAAGTAAAGAAGTTTGTATTCAAAGTGAAAGCACAATCACACTAGAGCTGTCTGTATATCTTCTATATTGTGCTGATGTTTACATTAATGCTCTAACATAATACTTCAATTTTAGTTTTCAAATCATCAATACTGATGTTATATTTATTGAAAAATAGGCATACAATTTTATGAAGAAATGAACTATTCTTTCTGCTTAGTAGTTTGTCTCTTTCACTTCCAATAGCAGTTGATTTGTGTATAAAGTACATATTTGAGGTATTACACTACAAAACATAATATGACTATACCTATAGTCTATATAGGTTTAATAGGAGGTGGAAATCCTGTCCAGAAGAGTGCCTCTGTGGGTGGCCATGGCCATGATAGCGTCCTTAACAAAGGAATAAGAGATGGTCCAGATGACCTTTCCTTCTTTAATTCATTTTTTTAGTGTTTATCTTAGTTAAAGTTTAATTAATGTGGACATATGAGTACAAATATACAAATATTAATACAGATGTTGTATAACTAAAAAGGTTAGGAATCATATTTGTTTCAAGTGCTTTTTATTTATTCTGAAAGGTGGAGGGAGGAGGGGTGTGGCGGGCTCCAACATAAATTTTGTCTAGGGTCTCTAAATGTCAAGAACCGGCCCTGACTTCCTTATTATATTTTCTAAGATCAACCTGGATTTTAAAACAGGAATTAAGTTTTAAATATACTCCTCTCCAGTTGGTGGCGGTAATGCACCAAAAAGCTGCTTTGCCAACCGCCAATAAACCATAAAAGAAGAAGAAGAAGAAGAACGCAGAAGAAGAAGTAGGAGGAGGAGGCGCTGTAAACTCACAACAGAAGGTGATGATATATGAGGTTTTTCATCTCCTAGTGAACGGTTGATTTTACTCACTGAGGTAATCTTTTCTTCATGAAAATATTCCTCACTGTTTTATATACAATAACAGATTTGATCGATTTAAAAACAAGCTTGTTACTGTGTCTGTATTTGAGGATGTTCACTATGTTCTACTTTAAAACCAGAGGTAAGTTTAACTAGCTGAGCTGCTCGGCTAATAGTTAGTGACTGAATCCCAAACCTTCGAAATGCAGTACAGAGAGAATGATACAGTGGTGTATTAAATCATTTTTTATTCTCCCAGTTTTTACATGAAGTGTTTTAGATTACAGTGGGTTATGCTTATGATCAGAGCCTCCTTTTCCAGAAACACCATTTAGACCTCATAATAAGACCTTATAATGGAATCAGCAGGGATACGAGCATGTTCTTCTAGAAAACCTCCACACACTCCTGGTCCCACTGACTCACAGGTAACAGTTATCTATATGTGTGCAATTAAACATAACATTTATAATAACTAAGAGATTCACCTGACTGTGTGAATGTTCTTCTCTTAATCAGCTGCCATCCTTGGTAGGTTGCATTCTCTCCTACTAATCAAGTAAACCATGTTATTATCGTCTCTTCGGTATCCTAATGGACTATATGTTGTGCTATACCACAGTTAGTTTCAGTCCACTAATTTGATTGGTCAAGTGACATTCCAAGAGTGCTGATATTTATTATAACAGCACTGGGACATTTCACTGTGTGTATCACTCCACTTATCTGTGTTTGCTGCATAAATTACAAATCTAGCAGTAGATCATTACATTGAAACTGTTACTACACTTACTATAGGCTGTCAGTTAGTCTGTGTGTTACACAGCAACATGGAAAGCTCTATCTAGCTGTGGCTGTTTTGGGAATTATTTCCATTGACGGAGCAAAAATAAACCAATATTTGGCCATATTGTGTCTGAAATGTTAGTTACTTGATATTAATTTCTTATTATGAAATCTGTCACATAAAAGCACGATCACACTCGCAGTTGTACTGCTGTACTGAATATCGGCACTGCTGTGATTACCTGCAGCCTCGTGTCTACGGCCGAATCACAGCCGTGCGGATATTCTGTATAACAGCACTTTTGCTCATGCAATATTGCTTAATTGACTTTCTTTTGTAAATAAGTATTATTACTCTTTGTTCATTAGCTTTGTGGGGATGTGCAGACAGAAAAATATACCTCTTCAGATGGAGGGACATCAGGCTCTGTAGAACACATCACCTGTGTGAACCTTCAGAAACATGTAAAAAAGGAAGAAACTGTAGATGAAGAATACTTCTGTAAGTCAACATGGCACATTACAGTCCAGTCTAATATTCAGAAATAATTTTTAGTCTAATCTAATTTGTGAATGAACCACATCACTGTCTTTTCCCCATTTATATTTTGTACTTCACCTTTTTTTAAGTGAAAATAAAACATTTAAATTCAGCTAACGAAATTTCAGGTGAAGTGACGCCAGTCTCTGTGGGACATATCACACCTGTGGTCCTACAGAATCATTTGAAAAAGGAAGAACCTGGATATGAAGATTATATCGGTAAGACAACAGGGTGTATTATGGTCAAGACTGGAACTCAATAACTAGGGGCATATCAATACAATACATGGCGATAACAATACATGGCAATAACAATACATGGCGCATGACACGATGCATCAGGATGCAACAGTGTGATATGCGTTGTGGAAATGTGTGATATCAGCATTCTATTAATTATGACTCGTGCAATTGCAGCGTTTGAACACTAGAGGTCCCAATCTGCAGGTCTCATGCAGTTGCAATATGGTATATAAAGAGCATGCTGGTCACATAATAGTGTTGTTTCTTGAAGACTCTGCACCATTACCAAGACAGCAATCATCTGCACTTGAAAAGTGACTGATGAATTGCAATTACGGACTTGACTTAGCATGATATCATTTTCATACTGATACGGTATATCTAGTTCAAACCAATAATACCAGTATTAGTGTTTTTTGTAAAGTTTGCAAAGTGTTTGTGGCATGCACATAATGCTCTGATCAGCCAGGACCTCTTTTGGGATCCCAACTGGGGAGATAACATGGAAGAGCACATTTGCGATGCTATGTGCTGATATGTTGATCAAAGGCACTGCTTCTGGATATCGCGTTGCATAATCCACCAGGAATAACACAAAGTGATATTCTCACATGCACCTTTCTAATGGCCTGTCAATGTCCATGCCAATTCTTTTGAAGTGGATCTAGATTAATGGTAATGGGTGCAGTAGCACTTTTGGGTTAGTCAGTGGATTCACCAGTTGACATTCACAACATGCCGCACACCACCTGCGGACATTGCCGTGAATGTCCAGCCAATAAAAACAAGCCATTAGATTTTTAAAATATTTTTATTTTTTTTAATTTATTTCATCATATTTTTGGTATGCTTATATCAACATTGATAGGAGTAGTGCTTCAAATTTCGTCGTATGAAGAGCTATACAATGACAATAAAGATCATTCATTCATTTAATGTCTTATCCTGGCCCAAATGCCTCACCATGAAATTATGATGAGCTATGTGGAACTAAATTTCCCTATGGCTGGACCAACAACGGGGTTGTCTCTTCCTTAGTTTGAGTGTCCTGTGTCAGTAGATAGGGTATACATTTTAATAATAATGAAATAGGGGAAGGAGAGTGCACATTGGGCTCATCCCCGAGGAGAATTTCTCTGCTCCCCAACCCCCCGTGTCTTCCTGAGATGGAGCTGACTTCAATGACCAAGGCAACGCCTCTCCAGCCAAGCTGCGCCCATTCCACCTTGTTCTTTGCTGCGGCAGGATCCATCCACAAATATTTCCCTCACTAATGTCTGAGAACCTGGTCAATTCGTCCCTAGAATTGGTGGATAGGTGAGGTAAGGACTAACCGCCATATCCACCTTATGCTTTTGTCCTGGAATTTAATTATGGCACACAACTCACCATCACCATTCGCGTATTTCCCAGTGCCTCGCATTGAATCAGGCTTTGATGTATGGTGGTCTGGTTACACCCTCAGTCCACTGAGGCCTGATGTGTACTCCCTTGTATACTCACTGACATGCAGTACGTTCTTACTTGATCGGGGAAGCCTGCGGCACGTCAGGGAACTGGTTCAGCATTCTCACTTCCATGAAGAAATGCTGATCCTGGAAATACCTGGCTTCCCTGCTGTGCCGGCAGACTTGCCCAGGCATAGCCTCAGTTGTGGTGGGTGGCTGATTCTACCTGCATGGAGAGAGTCAGTGTTAGGGGAGACATTTGAGGTGAAGGATAAGGAGAGTAGGTAGGGCTAGTGAAATCCCAGAACCAGGGCACTGGTTCAAGTGAAATTTGCCCTCATTTCCACAGTGCAGTAACTGGGGGAGGGCTGGGAGAATGAGGGAGCGAGAGAGAGAGAGAGAGGGTGGTTCATCTGCCCCCGGATACGCCACCACATGGTCCTCTGCCAGCTGGATCGCCTCACCTAAAGACACTGGACGGTGGCATGGGACCCACTACGCTGTCTCCTGTGGATGGGATGTCTGGTGACGAAGTGCTCCAGCAACACGAGGTCGACTAATTCTTTGGGGTCGTGCCCCTCTGCCAGAAGCCATCTACGGCAGGCATCCTGGAACTGGTGGGCTAATGTCAATGGAAAGCCATGCTTGTGGAGTACCAGTGAATGGAAATGCTGACGGTGCTGTTCTACATGAGTTGGCGAAATTGCAATTGCATGAAATTGTTTTGCACATTGTATTTCACAGTGATGTTTGTTGGTAAATGAGACCTTTTGGCTGTACTCATGTTCGATGCACATGAATCAACGAGGACTTTGGCCAAATGCACGTTGTGATGTCATATGAGGCATCTTGGCCCAAATCTGTGGTAATTTTGAAAATTGTAAACTCTTCCGACTATTGTAGAGTTTGCATTATTTTGTGTTAACCTCTGTGAATGCAAAATCACAAAATCCTGGAGAGACTGGTTTATGCAATCAAATTTTGGGACAATTTATACAATTATTTATTTATTTTTAAGGTATATTGAATCTTTACTACATTTTTATACAGATAAAAATGAACATTATTTTGCATTGGTTATCAATCAGAAATAAAAAAGTACTCTTTTCACTCAAGGTATTTCTGTATTAAAGTTTGGTTTAAAATATTCTGAAAATATCAAAACATGAACCTAGTATCATGAATTGAATTGAATCATGAATGGAGTGTATTGTTACACCCCTATGAATAAGTTGTTGCAGTCCTTCATCACTGGTTTCCCTCTTGTTCTTCATAGTTTTACTTGAGTTGACAGTATTTAAATTTATCAATCTTGGAATTTCAGATGCTTGGACATCAAACTCGGTGGAAGATGTAGATCAAAATAATGGAGGATTTGAAAGGAAGCATATAAAAGTGGAAGACTCTGAAGATGAAGACAACGTCCGTACAAGGACAGACTGGGGTTGAGTAACACTGACACTTTAATTCTCATTCAAACTCTTGCTATACTGTGCAATTTATTAATATCAACATTTATTGTCGTGCAAGCTCCCAATCAGGAAAGACCTCCTGTATCGTGTGAAATCAAGTGTCCTCCACATCCAGATGACCTTTAGCAACAATGGTAGCTGTGAGGCAGCTGACATCAGTTTATCGTTGCCTTTCAGTCAGTTCACTTGGTCTAACACAGGATGTATGGGATACCAAGCTTTCACCACCCTGCTGAAGAGAAGACACGTTTGCATTATGTGTGTTTGACACGTGTCATCATCTGGGGAACGGCTTATACTTCTGGTTAGAAAAAAAATGCTAGTGTTCCATTTGAGATGATACTACCCTTCTAAAATTCATACACTAGATGGTAGAGTGCAAAGTGTAAGTTTATCATACATCACTTGGGATACAACTTTAGTATTTACTCTCCGATGTGTGTTTTCGGAACAGAAGTATAGCAGTGAATAAATGTATCCCGTGCCGCGTGCAGACCAACTCATTGATGATGAGATTCGTTGACAACAATTTTCATAATCAATTATTATCTATTTTATTGATTAGTTGTTGCAGCTCTACTGATTTCGTGGCATGTAGGGATGGCATTAAGCCAGCACAACAGCCAATCAAGCTGCACATTGCATACCCAACTGAGGGAATCGCATCTTTTCAGTAGCATTTTTCTTGTGGGATTTTCTTTGGATCCCTTAGAATCTGCTAAAACGATGCAAGGATCTTACCACAAATGTTTACATTTTAGTTTTGTGCTGTGTGACTTGGTTAGCCATTCTCGGTACATTTTCACCAGACATTATATTTCTCATTGCGTTATCTATAATTTATAGAGCATTGGTTACATTCATTCTTTTTTCTAAAAATATTATAATAGTTTCTAATCTTACTGTTAATTTTCTGCTCCAGACATGGATGATGCCCAGGTACAGGCCTTCTCCTGCTCTTGGTGTTCACTTTCCTATACATCTCAAATTTACCTCCACAAACATATCAGAAGATACCACTATGAGGAATATGAGAGACTGCTACAATCAGGAGAGTTAAAAGATGTGAACCATATCACCGCAATAAGCTCCAGTATTCAGCAAACAGCCTCCGTTACACTCAACAGGAACTCCTCTAATAAACAAATGCAGAAAGAAGTTTACCCCTTCTCACAGTGTGGGAAAAGTTTTACTCACCGGAGTAATTTCAGACGACCCCAGCACATTCACACCGGAGAAAAACCATATCACTGCTCACAGTGTGGGAAGAGTTTTAATCGACGGAGTAATCTACAAACACACCAGCGCATTCACACAGGAGAAAAACCGTATCACTGCTCAGAGTGTGGGAAGAGCTTTATTCGACAAAGTGAACTACAAAGACACCAGCGCATTCACACAGGAGAAAAGCCGTATCTCTGCTCAGAGTGTGGGAAGAGATTTATTCGACAAAGTGAACTACAAAGACACCAGCTCATTCACACAGGAGAAAAGCCATATCACTGCTTAGATTGTGGGAAGAGTTTCAATCGACAGAGTAATCTACAGATACACCGACGCATTCACACAGGAGAAAAGCCGTATCACTGCTCAGAGTGTGGAAAGAGTTTTAATCAATTGGGGAATCTTCAATCACACTTGCGTATTCACATAGGAGAAAAACCATATTCTTGCTTAGAATGTGGAAAGAGTTTTATTCGACAGAGTGTACTACAAACACACCAGCGCATTCACACAGGAGAAAAGCCGTATCAGTGCTCAGAATGTGGGAAGAGTTTTAATAGACGAAGTCAACTTCAAGCACATTTGCATATCCACACAGGAGAAAAACCATATTCCTGCTTAGAGTGTGGAAAGAGTTTTATTCGACAGAGTGTACTTCAAATACACCAGCGCATTCACACAGGAGAAAAGCCGTATCAGTGCTCAGAATGTAGGAAGAGCTTTATTCGACAGGGTGAACTACAAAGACACCAGCGCAGTCACACAAGAGAAAAACTGTAAGAGTGCTCAAAATTTGGATAGAGTTTCAATAAAAAAAAGATTCATTTTATACAACACCAGCAAATTCATATAGCATAAGTAAATTATTTGGTATTTACTTTTTCAGGTGTCTTTAACACCCGAGTGCTCTAGCATGGAGTCAGAAGACTGCAATGTGTAATAAATAAATAAAAACATAGAATAAACTGGCCTTTAACAGTTATCATGATTTGTCTAAGGTATGTACACTACCATGCAAAAGTTTGGAATCATTCAGAAATTGCCCTTTTTTTCCTTATCTTTTTCTCTTTTTATTTTTATTTTTTTTTTAAAGAAAATCGCAATTTATTTTCAGTTAAAATAACATTAGAACAGATATACAGTCTTGGCATTGTTAATGTTGTAAATGATTATTATAGTTGGAAACAGCTGGTTAATGTAATTAATGGAATATCTACATAGGCATACCAAAGCTCATTTTCGGCAGCCATCACTCCTGTGTTTCAATTCCATTGCATTAGCTAATCCTAGGTTACCATGTAAAAAGGCAAATATATCATTAGAAACATGTGTAATAACACATATGAAAATAGTTGTACTGACCTTTAGGCTACTTGGTTAGCTGGAGCGTCAACATTTTGTGGGTTTCGTTATGGATTCAAAATGGCCAGAAAGAAAGAGCTTTTTTAAGAAACTCATGAGTTTATTGTTGTTGTGTGGTGGTGTTTTTTGTTTTTGTTTTTTAGAAATGACTATTGCAAGTGAGAAATTGGCTAGAAATTGAAGTTATTTTATAAAGGTGTGTACTACTCCCTGCAGAAAAACTGGACTTACTGTGCATTCGCTGGCCTTTACATTTATATTTGCATAATTACCGTACAGCCCTCACTGCCGCTCGCTCTTCCTATCTCTCCTATACTATTAGGAAATCTACATGCAGATCCAAATAACTTTTTGCTATGGTAAAGAAGCTCACTTACCTTCCACAGCATGCTATCTCTGGCTCTGAGAAGCTTGTGAATAGTTTTTCTAAAAAAAAATCAGACAAACTGAAGTCAATCTCTGAATCTATTGCCAAAAATACCCCTCATGCAGGTGCCCCATATGTTTAGTTTATGACAACTCACTCAGTATATGCTTTCTCTGCTTTCAATCCCACTACACTTCTGCTATAAGTGATCTGATTATGAAGTCCAATTCTACATCCTGCCTGCTTGACCTATTATTTTACTCAAAATGTGTGTTTCTGAAAACTTACTTTCCAGAACTCATCTGATAAACTGTGGCCTAGCATCTGGTATTCTTCCAGCAGAACTAAAAACTGGCCCCCTCGTTCTTAAGAAATCTGGTCTTGATCATCAAAATATGAACAATTACAGGTCAATCTCAAACTTACCATTTTTAACCTTTTTTTTTATTTTATTTTTATTTTTTTAAAGTAGTGGCCTCACAATTAAGGTCTTATTTAGATGCAAATGGTCTCTTTGAACCTTTCCAGTCTGGATTTCGTCCAGAATGCAGCACTGAAACTGTTCTTCTTCATGTGGTTAATAACATTCTCCTGTCCATTGATTCTTTGTTAATAAATATTTTAATTCTCCTCGATCTAAGCTCTGCATTTGACACGGTCTGTAATGATGTATTTATCTCTCGTCTTTCTGAAATCACTGGTCCAGCTCTCTCCTGGTGAGAGATTTGGTAACATCATATGCATATATCTTACTTCAATTTCATTGTTATGCTGATGACATCCAAATTTACCTTACCACCAGCTCTGATGAGCCATCTTTTCCTGATTCATTCACTGCATGTATTGGGGACATCAAACACTGTATGTCCCTGAACTTTTTAAGACTAAATGATGATAAAACTGAAATATTGTTTATTGGTTTGAATACTTCTCTCAAAAGGATGGATATGTCATTTGATACTGATGAGATTCCTGTTAAATCTTTTTCCTTTGCCTCTTTTTCCTATTGGCACTTTACTTGTCTTTTAATTCCCATATCAACTCTATTGTTAAAATCTCTTTATACCACTGTTATAACCCGCTATCTTTGGGATGGGAAGTTTTTTTTTGTGTGCTGTGAAATAGTTTGTGTGCAGGTCGAACTCCCTCCCAGAGTTTCCAGCCTGCCCTAGCCTGCCTTGCTCCCGCCTCCTAGGATGACCTCACTGATTGACGACCATATTTAAAGAAGAAGGGGCGTGAGAATGGTGTGGGATGTTGGAGGTGGTTACCTGTGATTTGTTGTTAGGAGATTGTTTGGTTTGTGTTGCTTGCCCTTGTGGCTATCAAATTCTCTATTCTGACTGCTGTTCTGGTTTTGACTCTTGCCTGGTTTTTGACATTGAGTTTGGTTGTCCCTGTACCTGTTTGTGTATTCTCTTCACCATTGTATATATGTTCACTTGTTTCACTGGCAGTAGGGGTGTGGCTGCCATTTCTTTTGGGAGAGGGTCCTTTGTCTCTGTTTTTGGCTTAGGTAGTTAGGGAAGTATTTGTATTTTCTTTGTTATTTTCCTTTTAGGTAAGCTAGCTACCTAACAAAAGAATCCTTTTGTTTATTATTTTGGCCTTGGCCCACCCTGAAGTTACGTCTGGTGTCTGGTTCTTTGTGTAGTTTTATGTATATGATTGTGTGTTACAATATACCACAACTTTTTTTTGAACAACCCTGTTTGTGTTGTTATTCCTGGCTTCCAAGGTCAAATTCCATTGAATCCCGAGCTGGTTACTCTGTGCGGCCTAACCTAGACTGGGTTACCAGTCTACCACCTTCGTAATATTGCACATCTTCGATCCTCTCCAATTCTGACTGATGCTAAAATCTTAGTTCATGCCCTAATCATGTTACATCTGGATTATTGTAATGCCCTATTAACTGGCTTGCCCAAAAATACATTTCAAAATTATGGTATGTTCAGAATTCAGCTGCAAGGGTTGTCACCTCCACCAGGTGCTCTGTTCATAACACTCCTCTTCTGCATGATCTCCACTGGCTGGATCTCCAGTTGGTCCTATTACATCCTGATTGTCCCCTACTGAATCTAGAATAGACACAACTGCTGTTCTCAGAGGGTTTTCCAGGTTATCAAAATAAATATTAAAGACACCAACAATTAAAGTTTTGTCTAAAGAAACAACCAGGTTCGAGATAAAATCTGCAAATTCACCAATGAATTCAGAATATGGCCCTGGGGGTCTGTAAATAATAATTAGCGGAATCAACTCGGTAGACTTATTTTTTGTGGCTACATAACTTATAGTAGTATAAAGAACTTCAGAAAAGTTGAATTTATGACTAGGTTTTTGTGTGACGCTTAGATTATCATTATAAATAAGTGTGACACCTTCTCCTCTGACAGTTAGATGGGGCTGATGTATATAACTGTAGCCAGGAGGACTGGCTTCATTTAATGTTCTGTTAAAGACATTATATTAAACTCATGATCAATAATGGGTTCATTAACAATAAGTGCTTTAGACATAACATTTAACAGTCCTAGATTCCGATCAAAGGTGCCGGCTGTGCATTCAGTATGATCTAATTTTATGTTAATTAGGTTACTAAAACAAGCTTTCTGAAAATTTCTACATTTTTGTTTAGCTTGGGGAACAGACATAGCTTCAATATTCTGGAATCTAGGTGAGGACTCAGTGCAGCTAGCGGATAGTCGGTTTAGCCTGCTTGTCTGCTCCTTGCCTTGGCTCTGGATTGTCACAGATTAACTAGGCCTGTTCTGAGACTATGAGCTATGCTGCAAGAAAGGAGAACAGCACTTTCCCGAGTGGGATGGATACCACCCCCGCCCTAACAGGCCAGCCTTGCAATCAAAACGACTCCAATTATCTATAAAGCCCACATTGTTTTTGGAACACCACCTGGACATCTAGCAGTTCAGTGACCATAACCTGCTGTAAGCTATATCACCATGCCACATTGGGATGGGGATAATGCATATTACTGCATCGGACATTGCCTTCGCTAATTTACACACCATTACAACGTTACTCTTAGTAACCTCTGACTGACAAAGGCATATATAGTTAGCTCCTACATGAATAACTATCTTTGATTACCTTTGATTGCCTAAGACCCTAAGATTACTTGCTATATCTGGAGCCTTGGCTCACAGTATACACCTAACTAAACTGCTGGAGCCCAGGTTCTCAAGCTGTCCTTACCTCCTAAGAAGCAAGTTACACTGAGAACAGTGGAGAATGACAATGATCTCAGCGAACATGTACCAGACTAGTCATAAATACCATCTGTGGCAGCTACCTCAGTGGCACCTGATACAACAGGCGAGAAGGTGGAACAGCTGGGCATGATCTTTCAGTCATTCATGCAGTCACAACAGACAAGAGAGACTCACCTTGAAAAGGAAGCTCAAAGACAGGAGCACAGGTGGCGAACCCTTTAACACCAATTCGTACAACTTCAGACGGAAGTCCAGAGGGAAAGGTTTGAGTGACAGTTGTTGGGACAGCGACAGCTTGTGACAACGCAAGCCTCCCTTCCATCTGCAATGGAACACACACCCATGCGGGTAGTCCACCGAGTCCAGAACTGCAACCTAGGAAACCCGGGCCCAGTACCATCTACGGCTATGCAAGGTACTGCAGCTTCCCAGTGGACAGGTTGGCAAGCTCCAAAGATGCTACCTTTTCAAGAAGATGAGGATATTGAACATTATCTAACCACTTCTGAGTAAATTGCACAAGCATGAATGTGGCCTGTAGAGAACTGGGCATTGCATCTTGTGCCATTGCTAATAGGCAAAGACAAAGCAGCATACGTCGCCATGGAGATCGAGGACCCTTTGGTCTATGACCTTGTCAAGAGAGCGATACTGGACAAGTACAAGATCAGATAGGAACTTATAGACAACGATTCAGAGCCAACACAATTCGAGACAGCGAGACCCCCAAAGAACTTCAGGCAAGGCTCAAAGATCTATATGACAAGTGGATCACACCCAGACAGCGAACAAAGGAGGCAATTGGGGAAATGATATTGCTGGAACAGTTCTTGAAAGTTGTCAACCCTGAGATCAGAACGTGGATCTGAGGGCACAACCCCACCTATTAGAGGCAAGCTGCGGAACTGGCAGAAACCTTCACGGCTGCTAGACATTCCAAGTACCAGCAGGGTCAGAGCCAAGGCAGCACTTGCAGCATAGCCGGTAAGTCTGGAGGAGGTTTCAGTAGTGGCCTACGTCACAATGCATCCAAAGGCCCAGGTACACAAATGTCACAATCCAAATCCTACAATAACAAACCCACGAGGTAGTCGCAACTCCAGAGCCCCAATTGGAGGTCAACGTGGTGACCTCATCCCCAGAGCTCCAGCTCGAGACCCATGAGGTAGTCTCAACTCCAGAGCCTCAGTAGGAGGTCAACATGGTGACCTTCTCCCCAGAACCCCAGCACGAGACCCATGAGGTTGTCTCATCTCCACAGCTCCAGCATAAAGTCAGGTTCCAGTCTGAGGTCGAAAAGACGGCCATTCAAGACAAGTTCCTGTCCGAGGTCGAAGAGACAGCCTCCCATGCCAAGTTCCAGTCTGAGATCGACGAGGCGACTTCCCACACCAAGTTCCAGTCCATGACACAGACAACCAAGTTATGCTCACGCCTGACTATGCTGACACGGACAACCAAGTTATGCTCATGCTCGACTATGCTGACATGGACAATCAAGTTGTGCTCACATCCGACTACGCTGACACGAACAAACAAGTTCTGCTCAGGCCTGAGTCTCCTGACACGGAAAACCAAGTTTTGCTCATGCCTGAGTCTGCTGCTATGGCAAACCAAGTTATGCTCATGCTTGAGACTGACAACACAGCCAACACGCCTCACTACACCAGGCTTCTCTACGGACGTCGCTCCATCTTCCAGCTCCACTGAGGACGTCGCTCCATACTCAAGAAAGGCAGACGAGACAGCCCACCAAGTCAAGCACCTGTCTAAAGCTGACGACACAACTTCCTAAGCCTGGGTCTTGCCTAATGACCCCGGCGAACCAGTCCCAGCTTCATGTCTGCTCCTCGGCTCCTCGAGGAACCTGCTACTTGTCAGACAATGCCTGCATTGGAGCCTGAGAGGTTGTGAAGACATTTTGCCGAGAGTGCCAGGACCGGGTGCACGGTGGCTTAGTGGTTAGCATGTTCGCCTCATACCTCCAGGGTCCAGGGGTTGAGTCCTGCTGGGGCCGTGTGTGCGGAGTTTGCATGTTCTCCCTGTGCTGTGGGGGTTTCCTCCGGGTACTCCAGTTTCCTCCCCCAGTCAAAGACATACATGGTAGGCTGATTGGTGTGTCCAAAGTGTCTGTAGTGTATGAATGGGTGTGTGAGTGTGTATGTGATTGTGCCCTGTGATGGATTGGCACCCTGTCTAGGGTGTACCCTGCCTCGTGCCCGATGCTCCCTGGGATAGGCTCCAGGTTCCCCGTGACCCTGAAAAGGAGTACATCGTTGGAGATGGAGTGAAAACTCTGGTCCAGGTCATGCCTAAAAAATACTCCTTAGCTGTTCTAAAATCACTGTACACCAGTCTCTTTACACTTATTGCTTTATTGTTCTCTCTGTTTTCTTTTTGGTATGGTGAGAACACTCAATACTTCGCAAAGTCATGGTGTTCAAAAAGTCTCTTATATAGTGTGGAGTGAGTGTGAGATTGGCAATAGGTGTGTGTGATTAGAATTCCGGAGAAGGTGAATATATTTGTGTGTGTGTGTGTGTGTGTGTGTGTGTGTGTGTTTGGTTGTGGGGAGTGTAGTCCATAGCGGCCATGTTAAGGCCGCCATGCAGGATGGCAAATGTAGTCACTGGTTTGCTGTGATATGACACCTGGTAGTTTATGTACTGTACATCAGCAACCCCTTGTAAAAATTATATGCTGGTGCAGCTGGTACCGTTCATCAAAAGGTAACATAAAAAATCTCCACAGGTATTATGTATTAAATCATTTCAACATGGAATTAATTTTATTTTGAAACCCATGGATAGGGAGATTCACCATGAGTGAGTGATGCTGAAGCAGCTCCTGATCTCAAGCTGTATACCGATGCCTTGTGACAGAATTCTCCAGCAGGAGGCACTGTGAACATTAATGGAATTTATACATTAATAGGTTTTTATAATAACAGATTTGGTTGATTTAAAAATATAAAAGTGGTATTGTGGCTGTATTTGTGGGTGTTCACTATACTGTACTTTAAAATCTGAGCTAAGTTAAACTAACTGAACAGTCTGTATGAATTCTCTATGAAGGGTATTAGTTTATAGTGGGTTCTACAGTGTGATCTGAGCCTCCTTTTCCAGAAACATAACCCTTTAGGCCTCATAAATCTTTATAGTGGAATCAGCAAAGGGCGCACTTGCTCATATGTCTATTATACAATTTCTTCTGTCATGGTGTTACCAATATGGCCTAAAACTTTAAAATATAATGTGAAGTCATATAGAGAACTGGTGAATCACTCTTGTATTTTAATCATGGCAGACCTGATTGTTAAATACATCATGATTATATTGATTTATTTTGACAGAATGCTCCAGCAGGAGGTGCTGTATCTCTGAAGTGGAAAATATTCATCAAGACAAGATATAATATATGAAATTATTGCATCCACAACATGCAGTAAATCCTGTCACAGCACATGTGGGAGTGGAGGGCAGTGAAACTGTTGATATATTGGCTAAACAAGCTTTAAGGCACCCAAATATTGATATTCATAAAAATTAGGTAAAAACAAATATAATAACATATATTCAGATGAAGTGGCAAGAGAAATGGGACAGAGAACTCAAAGGAAGGCAACTATACATTATTCAAAAGCAAGTTAACACAGAGAGGATAGTCTATAATAAACCAAAAGAGGATACAATTATTAGTCTTAGAATAGGACAATCAGGTCTAATTAGTCACTATTTATAATAGGAAAACATGAATCAGGATGATGCATATATTGCAGCCAAGCAGAGACAGTGGAACATGTGTTCCTTAACTGTACAGCATATGAAAATGAAATCTTTGAACTTAAAGAAGAGGTACTCAATATGGGTGTAATCAACATTACATTAAAAGTGGTTAAGGACAAGGGAAAGTATATAGTGCATTATTAAATTATCTAAGATTAACAGGCTTTTAACAGGATTAAAGTTTTATATATACCCCATCCCCTTTTTTCTTTCTTTGTTAATAACTACGTTCGCTGCTCCGATCCAGCTGGTGGCGGTAATGCACCAATAACAGTAAAAACAAACTTTAAAAGAAGAGGAAGGAGGTGCTGTAAACTCACAACAGAAGAAGACGAAGAGGTTTTTCGCCCCCGAGTGAACGGTTTATTTTTCTCATTGAGGTAATCTTTTCTACTTGAAAATATTCCTGACTGGTTTATATACAATAACAGATTTGATCGATTTAAAAAACAAGCTTGTTACTGTGTCTGTATTTGAGGATGTTCACTATGTTCTATTTTAAAACCTGAGGTAAGTTTAACTAGCTGAGCTGCTCGGCTAATAGTTAGTGACTGAATCCCAAACCGTCGAAGTGCAGTACAGAGAGAATTATACAGTGGTGTATTAAATCATTTTTTATTCTCCCAGTTTTCTTTTAAATGAAAGCATGAATTTTTTTTTTTTTGCAATAACTTACCTTAAGTATTTTAGATTACAGTGGGTTATGCTTATGATCAGAGCTTCCTTTTCCAGAAACACCATTTAGACCTCATAGTAAGACCTTATAATGGAATCAGCAGGGATACGACCGTGTTCTTCTAGAAAACCTCCACACACTCCTGGTCCCACTGACTCACAGGTAACAGTTATCTATATGTGTGCAATTAAACATAACATTTTTAATAACTAAGAGATTCACCTGACTGTGTGAATGTTCTGCTATTAATCAGCTTCCTTCCTTGGTGGGTTGCATGTTCTCCTACTAATCAAGTAAACCATGTTATTATCGTCTCTTCAGTATCCTAATGGACTATATGTTGTGTTATACCACTGTTAGTTTCAGTCCCCTAATTTGATTGGTCAAGTGACATTCCAAGAGTGCTGATATTTATTATAACGGCACTGGGACACTTCACTGTGTGTATCACTCCACTTATCTGTGTTTGCTGCATAAATTACAAATCTAGCAGTAGATCATTACATTGAAACTGTTACTACACTTACTACAGGCTGTCAGTTACTCTGTGTGTTACACGGCAACATGGAAAGCTCTGTCATCTTGCTGTGGCTGTTTTGGGAATTATTTCCATTGACAGTAAAAATAAACCAATGTTTGGACATATTGTGTCTGAAATGTCAGTTACTTGATATTAATTTCTTATTCTGAAATCTGTCGCATAAAAGCAAGATCACACTCGCAGTTGTACTGCTGTACTGAATATCGGCACTACTGTGATTACCTGCAGCCTCGTGTCTACGGCCAAATCACAGCCGTGCTGATATTCTGTATAACAGCACTTTTGCTTATGCAATATCACTTAATCGACTTTCTTTTGTAAATAAGTATTATTACTCTTTGTTCATCAGCTTTGTGGGGATGTGCAGACAGAAAAATATACCTCTTCAGATGGAGGGACATCAGGCTCTGTAGAACACATCACCTGTGTGAACCTTCAGAAACATGTAAAAAAGGAAGAAACTGTAGACGAAGAATACTTCTGTAAGTCAACATGGCACATTACAATCCAGTGTAATATTCAGTAATAATTTTTAGTCTAATCTAATTTGTGAATGAACCACATCACTGACTTTTCACCATATATAATTTGTACTTAACTCTTTTAAGTGAAAATAAAACATTTAAATTCAGTTTAACAAAATTTCAGGTGAAGCAACACCAGTCTCTGTGGGACACATCACACCTGTGGACCTACAGAATCATGTGAAAAAGGAAGAACCTGAAGATAAAGACGATCTCTGTAAGACAACAGTGTGCATTATGGTCCAGACTGGAACTCTGTAACTAGGGGTGTAACAGTAATAGGGCTGCAACTAACGATTATTTTCATAATCGATTAATTGGCTGATTATTTTTCGATTAATCAGATAAAAAACTTTCAGTAACATTTTTTCATTTATTTAAAATAAAATCCACACCGTTATAATAAACTACAGAATTTACACTGTGGCACGCAAATAATATAATGACCGTAAACTTGATTTAAACTGAACCCCTTAAGCAACTTGCTCCAGTTTCCCTCAACCCCTTGCACCCAGTGAAGCATTTTGGACATAAACACAAGTTTGTGCTCGTGCATCAGTTTCATGCTTCCATGCTCCAAAAGCTCCACTTTGTAAAGTTTGCAGGTTACAATCTTCTACACTTCATTACAAAGTGGCCCCCTGCATTTTGCGACTTTGGTCGCACACTTTTTTTTTTTTTTTTTCCCCCGCTGTCACTTGACGATTGCATCTCTGTCTGATGGTGATTCTGGTCATGTTGGGCATAAAAGGTAACGTTGACTCTGGGTATTCTGCTAAAGCTAGTGGCATCGCATTACGTGCATTTGATGTCATGTGTCATTGTCTGGCTTATACTTCCAGTTAGTAAAAAACACTCCTGTTCCATTTGAGATGATACTACCCTTCTAAAATTCTTATACTAGACAGCATAGTGTAAGACTATAGAATGTCATTTAGAACAAAATATTAGTCTGTACTCTCCGATGGGTGTTTTCAGAAGAGAAGTAACGCAATGAGTAAGCGTGCCGCATGCAGTCCAACTAATTGCTAATGAGATTCGTTGACATCAATTTTCATAATCGGTTATTATCGATTAGTTGTTGCACCTCTAAACAATACTTGACACGATGCATCAGGATGCTAAAATGTGGTGATCTGCATGGAACTGTGTGAGATCAGCATTCTATTAATTATGACTCATACAATTGCTCATACAATTCCTTCAGTAGATCCCTGAAGATGGGAGTGGGAATGCTGATCCCGGAAATGCCCGGCTTCCCTGCCATGCTGGCGTACCTGCCCAGGTTTAGCCTCTGTTCTGGTGGGTGTGGATGGTTCTACCTGCGTGGAGAGAGGCAGAATTAGGGGAGACATTTGAGTTGAAGGATAAGGAGAGGACTGAGGGGTAGGGAAACCCCAGGACCAGGGCACTGATTTCAGGGTAATTATCCCCAATTTCCAGGGTGCAGGGATGGGGGGGCAGGGAGAATGAGAGACAGAGAAAAGAGGGGGGCTCACCTGCCCCCAGATCTGCCTCCACACGGTCCTATGCTAGTTGGATCTCCTCACCTAGCGACTGCCTGTAGCCATCTTCGGCAGGTGTCCCAGAGCTGCTTGGCTAATGTGAATGGATTGGACCACTTGCGGAGTGTCAGTGGGTGGAAATGCTGACTGTGCTGTTCGGGGTGCAGTCTGCCAAAATCTGCGGTAACTTTGACAAAAACTCCTCTGACTGATGCAGAGATTGCATTATTTTGTGTTCATGTCTGCAATCGCAAAATCCTGCAGAGACAGGTTTATGCAATCAAATTTTGGGAGAGTTAATACGTTTACGTATTTATTTTTAAGGTATAGTGAATCTATAGTTGTTTTTTTAAATTGAAAAAATTTTGATACAGGCAAAATTGCACATTGTTTTGCATTGGTTATCATTCAGAAATGAAAAAGTACTCTTCACTCATGGTATTTTTTTATTCAAATTTTGTTTAAGATATTCTGAAAATATCAAAATGTGAACCCAACATCATGAATTAAATCACATCGTAAACTGAGTGTATTGTTACACCCTATGAATAACATTTTGAAGTCTTAACTAGGCTTTATTTGTGACTGGACCAGTCCTTCAGCACTGGTTTGCTCTTGTTCTTCAGTTTTACTTGAGTAAATGTAAATCTTGGATTTCAGATGCTGGGACATCAAACTCTGTGGAAGATGTAGACCAAAATAATGTAGGATTTGAAAGGAATCATATAAAAGAGGAAGACTCTGAAGATGAAGACCATCTACATACAAGGACAGACTGGGGTTGAGTAACACACTTTACTAACTCTTGCTATACTATCCAATCTATTAATATCAACATTTATCATCATGCGAGCTCCTAATCAGGAAAGATCTCCTGTATCATGTGTGAAATCAAGTGTCCTCCACATCCAGATGATCTTCAGCAACAGTGGTAGCTGTGAGGCTGGCAGTTTATTGTTGCATTTCAGTCAGTTCACTTGGTCTAACACAGGATGTATTGGATACCAATCTTTCACCACCCTACTGAAGAGAAGACATGTTTTCATGCTTATAAGGAAGGTGAGGTGTGGTGACATAGAGGGTTTTGTCAGCTATACAGCGGTCGTCACCACTGTATTTCAATTCAATTTTATTTGCATAGCACTTTTAACAATTGATATTGTCTCAAAGCAGCTTTATAGCAACATATAAACACAGGATACAGATTTTAAGTGTGTGAATTTTATCCCTAATGAGCAAGCCGATGGCAAAGAAAAACTCACTAAGGTAATATGAAGAAGAAACCTAACAGAGTGGAACCAGACTTAGAAGGGAACCCATCCTCATCTGGGTAACAATGGATAGTGTGAAAGTAAAGGAAAGTTCATTATGGTTTTTATATGAAGTCTGTTTTGTTGACCTTGTTCAATGTTCACTAAAGGAGACTTGAGTGCAAAACCGCATGTGCTAATTGGAGTCGTAAGGCCATAGCAGCAGCCGTAGTCCCAGCAACCACAGCGAGAATGTCCATGTGGAATTGAGGTCCAAAACCATTTCTATGGCACTAAGTATTAGGTACCAATTCATAACCCTAAATGAGACAAAATACAAAAAAATTTCAAAGAGATTAATCGGTATTTCACACATCTCAAATGTGGAAATGGGGTCAAATTGACCCATAACACAGGTTAATTAAATTTTAATGCAACATCCATCTATCTATATCTCGATGTTAAGGATATTGTCTCATCCTTTATCACTTTTGAAAATATATAGATGTATCTCCAAAACTCGATACATCGCCCAGTCCTAAGTGAAAGTGTGTTTTTAGTGTATTAAAAAAATCCAAACTGATAATTGGTAGTGTTAATTTTGAAACATTATTTCAACTAATTAGCCCTAGTGTATAACTGACATGACCCTTTTCTTGACATAAAAGACATGCCCAGGTAAGTCAGGATCTCTTTCGGGATCCCGATTCAGGAGCAAACACAGAAGAGTGCCTCCGCACACAGATGTTGTGTAGAGGCATGGCTTCAGGGTACCATGTTGCCTAATCCAATAGGACTAACAAAGCGCTATCCTTACATACACCTTTCTCATGACTTGATGCGGTAATGCCAGTTCTTTCAAAAGGGACCATGATTCAGGGTAATGGATGCAATAGTGCTTTTGGGATGGCCGGTGGATTAACCAGCTGACATTTGCAGCATGCCGTACGCCACTAGCGAACATCGCCGCGAATGCCCAGCCAATAAAAATGAGCCATTAGGCTGATTAGTGTTTTATCCTGGCCCAAGTGGCCAGCCAGGGGATTATGGTGAGCCGCATGACACAGTAGTTCCCTACAGCTTTTTGGTACCAATAATTGAGTCATTTCTTTTTTAGTTTGTGTATCCTGCATCATGCAATATAACCTATCCCTTAATAATTGAAAACTGGGGGAGGGAGAGTGCAACATTAGGCTGAATTTTTTGACCATTGGTTACTCTCATTTTGTTGAAGGTGAAATCCAGGAGGGGAATCCACACCAAGGGTGGAGGGGTAAGAGGTGGGGCAAGAGACCCCATCCCACCCCTCCCAAGGAGAGGTGGGAACCGGGTCCGGGGTTCTGGTTTCTGGGGATAGGAGGGGAGGAGTGAGACAAAGTGAGAAAGACCAAGGACACCTGGATCAGGAACCGCAACTAATTGATCCTTCATCAGCTGTATGGCTTCATCCACGGATGTGGGCCAGTAGCACTGGACCCACTCCACTATTCCTGTCAGGAGTCGAGCAACAAATTGCTCCAGTACCACCTGCTCAATGAACTGTTCTGTATTCTGCTCCTCTGCCATCAACCACCAACGACAGGAGTCCCTCAGCTGTTGCGATGCACTGCGACCACCCTCTTTATGCTGGAGTACTCCAGCGGCACACAGCTGGAGAAGTGCTGGGTTGCTGCAGCTTCTGCAGTGCCTGCCGGCTCTCAGCCTGCTTCTGCACAAGTGCTTCGAAACGCAGCTGCAGCTTGGTGCATAGGTCAAAGAGCTCTTTGTGTTGGGTTTGGTGGAGGAAGGTGAGGGATTTTTTTGATTTTGCTGAATGGGGAGGCTTCCTTGTAGGTGGCAAAATCTTCCCAATTCCCGCGTTTCGGCACCACTGTAAAATCCTGTTGTTTGAGAGTGTGGAGGAAGACTTGGGAAGCATGTGGAACTTTATCTGAGCTCCGTGCTCACGTTTACTCAGTCCGTGCTTTTCAGCGCTCTTTCAAAAACCCAACAAAAACAGCACAATGACCGGAAATGGGTTCGTCCAGTCTCACAGCTTTCTCTCCGTCAGGTTCAAGTTCACACTTCTTGGTGTGCATGCGTGCGTGCGTGCGTGCGCGCGTGTGTGTGGGGCAAGCGCTGCCAGCTTGATCGCTGTCTTTTGTTACGGCAGTTACTGAAAGCACAGCGACACACAAATAAACTGGCGGTAATAAGACACAAGTGAGAATCATCACACATTATCTGCCAGTTCAGCCTGTCTCCTCTCACACGTTACCACGCCCCTTCTGCCACAATGATATATTTAAAGTTTTTTTGCTTAAAAATACAAGGTCAACATATACTTTTTTTCTATTAAGTAATCCCTACAACATCAAATGATCACTCTTGTGTGATTATAGCTGTTGTTGAAATAATACAATATTATTTCTAATCCATAGAAGCAGGACAATTGTTCAAAAGCAGCAAAAAAAATTACACAATTATTAAAAAATTTTAAAAAATAACCATAAATTATATTTTGTCATTGGCTCATTTTATCATTTTACAGCACTGGTTACATTCATTTTTTTTTTCTAAAAAAATAGTTTAAACTATTTTGACAAAGAGTTTAATACTAATACTGTTCATTTTCTGCTCCAGACATGGATGATGCCCAGGTACAAGTCTTCTCCTGCTCATGGTGTTCACTTTCCTATACATCTCAAATTAACCTCCACAAACACATCAGAAGATACCACTATGAGGAATATGAGAGACTGCTGCAATCAGGAGAATTAAAAGACATGAACCAGATCACTGCAATAAGCTCCAGTATTCAGCAAACAGTCTCTGTTACACTCAACAGTAACTCCTCTAATAAACAAATACAGAAAGAAGTCTATCCCTGCTCACAGTGTGGGAAGAGTTTTACTAACCGGCGTCATCTTGGACAACACCAGCACATTCACACAGGAGAAAAGCCCTATCACTGCTCAGCGTGTGGGAAGAGTTTTATTCGACAGAGTAATCTGCAAAGACACCAGCGCATTCACACAGGAGAAAAGCCGTATCACTGCTCAGAATGTGGGAAGAGCTTTATTCAACAGAATAATCTACAAGAACACCAGCGCATTCACACAGGAGAAAAGCCATATCACTGCTCAGAGTGTGGGAAGAGTTTTGGTCGACAGAGTGACCTACTAATCCATGAGCGCATTCACACAGGAGAAAAGCCGTATCATTGCTTGGAGTGTGAGAAGAGCTTTAATCGACTGAGTAATCTACAAACACACCAGCGCATTCACACAGGAGAAAAGCCGTATCACTGCTCAGAGTGTGGGAAGAGTTTTATTCGACAGAGTGACCTACTAATACACCAGCGCATTCACACAGGAGAAAAACCATATCATTGCTCAGAGTGTGGGAAGAGTTTTAATCACCAGGGTAATCTACAAAAACACCGGCGCATTCACACAGGAGAAAAGCCGTATCACTGCTCAGAGTGTGGGAAGAGTTTTATTCGACAGAGTGACCTACTAATACACCAGCGCATTCACACAGGAGAAAAGCCATATCATTGCTCAGAGTGTGGGAAGAGCTTTAATCACCAGAGTAATCTACAAAAACACCAGCGCATTCACACAGGACAAAAGCTGTATAACTGCTCAGAGTGTGAGAAGAGTTTTTCCCAAAAAAGAAGTCTTCAGCAACACCAACGCATTCACTATGGAGAAAAAATTGTACAAGTGCTCATACTGTAGGAAGATGTTTACAAATAAAGATTATCTCAAAGTGTGCAGATGTGGCCTTTAAGAATGTGTGTTTTTTTACAAGGTTGCATGCAATTCGTCACGTGTGATCGGTACCCTACAGGCACTGTTCTAAGAATTTAAATTAATTGTTGTGCTTCCCACAAAAAACACCAGGTGGTGCATGGAACAACATACTGTAGCTGAACACAGTACAATAAAAAAATGGAATGTGTGGTTGAGTGGTTCACATAAAAGCATTGTTTCATCAAAACTTATGATAAACCTAATTTTCTAATTACAAGATTTCAGTATATAAAGTGAACGTTATTCAGTTTCATAGTACAGGTACAATAACTGTAGTATTTAAGTTAATGTGGCCTCTACATGTGGGCTGGAATAGCACAGCGGTAATATGTAGGGTTTAGTATGCCAGGGACCAGAGTTTAGCTCAGTTTAGTGTTTGTTTTTTGGTTTTTTTTTAACTTTAGTGTGGTTTTTTTTCCCCCACTGTGCAAAGTTCCTCAAGGTAAAGTTGAACTACTACCATTTTCTCCTTTCTTGGCAATGGAAACTCCAATGTTCTTTTCTTAGAATAAAAGTTTTATTATTTAGCAAACTTGTTTAAAGTGAACACAGAAGTCCACTCACTGAAAAAAAGGCCAGTGAATTTATTTAATTCAAATTCATACATCAGTTCCATGTGATTGAATTGAGTTGCATAAAATTTAATTTGTTTTTGTACATCAAACATGATTTGATCATATATTTTCAATGCCCTGAATAAAATTAAACTTCACCCGAGCTGAGGATTGAACCCTGGTTGCTGGTGTTCTGCAACAGCCACACCACTGCATTATTCTCCTGTAGGATCAAGCAGGATATATGACCCACAAAAGAATTACACATGAAACCCATGGACACTCTCAGACAGAAAACCCAACGGACAGCTCTGGAGGAAACGTTACAGACTGGCTGCCATAAAACAATTAACCCTCACCCAGCAAACACGCAGGAGCCACTTAATTGCTCTGTTGCAATTTGTCTTGACTCAACAAACTTATGACAGTAAGATAAGTGTTGGAGACATCCCTGACCAAGGGCTGAACCATCCGAACCACAGAAACTCCTGTCACATTCAGTAATTTAGGCCTTTGGGCCAAACCAGATGGTTCATCCACCAGATAAAATTCAAGGATCCTCACCCATAAATGTCAGTAAGAAAAGAGGGGGAGAGGGGGGGGAACTCCCCCTTGGAATGTGGCCTTTGGCTCCCTCAGGAAAGAGTCTACACCAAAACCACAGAAGCAATGACTGAAAGTTGATACATCTTTAAAATATCTGCAATCACCCATTTTCTGCCAGGTTTTCTTCTATTTTCTTTGTGTTTAAGTACTAAGTTGCCATAAATTATTTAATTTATTTAGCATGCATTAGTATAGTAGTACTAGTATGATTTATTGTGTTTTACTATTAATAATGTACTTAACAACAGTTATTCTATGTCTTGTGTGGTATTTACGAGTTCATTGAATAATTTTCTGACAGATAAAAGTAAGCAAATTCAGATAGGATGTCATTACATGTACATGTTAGTATTTTGTGAAAAAGCGTGGAACCACGCATCTACAGAGACAATAGACTGATTAAACATCATGGGCGGAGCATATGGCTTACACCCTGCCCTAAGACAATCTCTGGTTGGTTGGAACCCTTAGGGGGAGGGACTAGCCAGAAGAGTCCAAATCCAGCTCTGTTCCGTTCACGCTCTCTCGGCTTGCTCAAATCAACTCATCTCACCTCTTCGGTGGCAGAGGGAGTCTTCAATCAACATCTGCTTGGAGACCCAGCCTAGAGTTCCCCAGCTTTTCAAAATCCCGCCACCAGCTCTCCAAACATCCCTTATACTAGACGCCGTTACATTCAGCATTCCGGTTGCTGTTCCGAGACGCCACTCAACGCTGACCAGGCGAACGAATAACCATCGTGGGAATCCCCTCAACACCATGACGTAAAGAGGAAACCCCTCAACAGACAAGCAATACCCCAGACTCTAGCTAAGACTGGTACATATAATATTAAGTTTAAATTCCTATAAAGAAATGAAATTAGATTGATAAAATTGATGGTTTGTTCCGGTCACTGTCTGGGAAATAACATCCTTTGTTATAAACTTGGGACTTCATTCACTCTGTTAAACCATTTTCATCTCTGCTTGCTTTAATGTGGGTGTGTCTGTTTATGTGTTAGATTAGTTTCTGTGTCATAGAATAGTTCAATAAAGTTTCGTCTGTTTTTAAACAAGTGTCTTATTTGTTTAAAAGGACCACTGCCTTGAATTGCCAATCCTGCTACATGCTCTTCAAATAATGTTTCACTGTATTTAGGATATTATTGCCGGTGACCATGGAGGTAATATCTAATGCATAATTAATGAATATGCTAAATTCAGCTTATTGCTGGACAAGTTGATCAGCGATACAAAATTAGCCAAATTTCCCCTTTTGAGCTGGTCTGCTAGTCTATCCTGCATATTTGGTGGAGAATACAATTTAACCCAAACAGTTCATTTTCTCTACACTAACACACACAGTTTACCCATGTTAATTTAAATACTATAGTTGTAGCACCTGTATTGTGTGAATCGATCAAATTTCAACCAAATATTCACAGAATATTAATTTAAACATGTGGCAACATGTATCAAATGTGTTGTTACAGAAAGAGCATATTCACAAAGTGATTTACACATCCTGAGTATCACGGATACTCTGAGTGGGTAATAACATGCTACATTTATTACTTCATTACGTTTAATAGTTAACTGGCCATACTTACACTCTTACTCAAGTTCATTTTTAATCACAGAAATGTACTTTTTCTTCGCTACATTCGGTGCCGTTCCACCGTTACTGTTAAATATTAATGAATATATGTAGTTTAAATCATGTACAATGAGGTCACAAGCCTCGTGATATGCCATGGTCATATATTATTTTCATTAAACTCTAAAGAAGAGATTTAAAGAAGTGGAGGCAGATTTCCCCCCTGCTAGCACAATTATCAGTATAATTTACATTTAATTATTAAGCAAACTGATCAAACCAGGATGACCACAGCAACAAGGTACAAACATGGGTTTTTATGCAAGAGAAATGTAAAATTAAAGAAATATTTGTTTGTTTTATAGCCTATAGGTTATCCAAAAACTAAATGTATCTCAAGAAAATTACAGTTTTATTTACATTTGTAAATATTTCAGAGGAATCAGGATATGAACATATTTTTGGTGATTAAAACAGCTGGTAACTTTTTATCAAAAGTTAACCAACAAACCCTTGAATTTGCACTGTATGAATTTTATTTTGAAGCCCATGAACAGGGAGAGAGAGATCCAGCATGAGTGAGCACTTCTAAAGCAGCTGCTATTCTCAGGACATATATTGATTTATTTTGATTAACAGAATGCTCCAGCATCAGTAAAAGAGAAGCAAAGACAATTATTAGAAAACCTCTAATAGGATCATGGCAGAACCAGTGGGAGGAGAGAAGCCGACATCTGTATAAAATTCAAAGGGAAGTATGAATACGAAAAAATGATGCTGGATTTAGAAGAAGAGAAGAAGCAATAATACCAAGACTCAGAATAGGCCATACGACATTGAATGGAAATCTGCATAAATTAAAAATACAAACATCATAATGGATTATGTAGGCACTGTGGAATGAATGAAAATGTTGAAAATGTTGTATTGCAGTGTAGAGCATACAACAGAGAACGACAAATACTGGAAAGAAGGTGAAATAAAGAAAGAAAACTTTAGAACTTCTACTGAGCAAACAGCAAGGGGATAAAATATTAGAATAGCTTTGATAAGATATCTAAAAGAAACAGCAAAAATATACAAGATTATAAGATTTTTCATTTTACAATAATAATAATAATAATAATAATAATAATAATAACTAGACATATATTTCCTGAAGAAAATGTGAGTGGTGCTTGCCGTGGTGAAACAGTGATGATGCGCCAATACTTTCGAGAGCCGGACAGATGGGATGCCAGCACTGTTAGAGCTGGCCGTGTAGTGCGCCAATACTTTTTACAGCCGACCGTCAAGGGCGCGAGTACTTTTGAGAGCTGGCCGTGCGGGGTGCCAATACTTTTGAGAGCCGGCCATATAGGGTGCTAATACTTCTGAGAGCCGAACAGCCGACATTCCGATCGCTTATAAAAGTCATACAACACCTCTCCTCAATAAGCCGATCGATTTGACACCAAACCCGTCGATAAGCGGACTAGTTACGCGCCGAAAAAAAGTGGAAGAAGTATAATTATTATTATAATAATAAGTATGCCGAATAACAATAGTAGTGCTTTTCAAGCACCACTAATAATAATTATTATTATTAGTTTTTTTCCCCTAAGCGTTGACGCACCCACTCCAGTTCAGTAGGTGGCGGTAATGCACCAAAAGCTGGTTTGCCAACCGCCAATAAACAGGAGAAGAAGAGGGGGTTTCACTACTGAGTGAACGGTTGTTTTTGCTCACTGAGGTAATCTTTTCTACATGAAAATATTCCTGACTGGTTTATATACAGTAACAGATTTGATCGGTTTAAAAACAAGTTTGTTACTGTGTCTGTATTTGAGGATGTTCACTATGTTCTACTTTAAAACCTGAGGTAAGTTTAACTAGCTGAGCTGCTCGGCTAATAGTTAGTGACTGAATCCCAAACCTTCGAAGTGAAGTACAGAGAGAACGATACAGTGGAGTATTAAATCATTTTTATAACATGGATAGCTCCGGAGGGTCAGGTTTAGTTGTGATCTATGATTTACTGGGTGGTATAAGCGTGGATGAGTGGTTGAAAGAGATGGACAGGATACAGGAGGAAGATATAAAAGAAAGGAGACGCTGAAATTAATGAGAGAGAAATTGAAGAGCTGCATTTTGCATTTGTTATGCTAACATACCAGTTTCTAGAGAAAACCCCATTGAAACCGTGTCTTTTATATATACATTAGTGCGGTAACATATACAATAAAAAACGGTAATGTTAGGACCGCACATATAAATGAGGAGATATAAGCATGGCTCCGTTTAATTCCTTTTATTGATCAATATGCAACAGCCTTTAACAATTCATTCATCTCTTCTGATTTATTAACGTATTGTCCTAATAGCTATGCATATCACTAACAGATATACGGTACTTTCTCTATTACCAAATAAAACCAAACATATTCCTATGCTAACATTACATAAGCCAGACTACAGTGCTAATTGTTTTGTTTTCGTTACTCATTCTGTTACATGGTCAAATGTGGCGCTCACACAGACGGTGAAGCGCTTCATCTTTCAATAAAGGTGCATTAACGCCACCTAGTGGACTGGAGTGTTACGGAGTATAAAGGGTTTATAATTACTATGTGTTTCTTGGCAACCATTCTGCTAAATGTTGCTGAAGAGCTACATTACTTTGCAGAATTATGATTATTTGTAATCCATAAATTATTGCACTTTTTTTTTGCTGTGTGTTTAATTTATGAAGCCCTGCCAGGTATATGTAGTAACCGTTTTATAAAAACAATAAGGCCATGGTTTAAAGTCGCTCCACGTTGTGCCTTTAAAATACCCCTTAGCTGTTCTCAAATCACTGTAAACCACGGCTTCTTAGGGCTTATTGCTTTATTGTTGTCTCTGCTTTCTTTTAACTTTACAGTGGGTTCTGCAGTTATGCTTATGATCAGAGCCTCCTTTTCAAGAAACACCATTTAGACCTCATAATAAGACCTTGTAATGGAATCAGCAGGGATGCGACTGTGTTCTTCTAGAAAACCTCCACACACTCCTGGTCCCACTGACTCACAGGTAACAGTTATTCATATGTGCAATTAAGCATAACATTTTTAATAACTAAGGCTGCATTTACACTGCAGGTCTTAATGCCCACTTTGTTGACTGTATCCGATTTTTTGGCAACCGACTTACATCTTCATCTGCATTTACAATACACACTTCGTGAAACAACCCAAGGTAGACATCACCGGAAAAGTTTAGGCTGAAAAGGAAGTAAAAACGGCACAATTTGCAATGGATGCAGATGAAAATATACTACAAGCTTTTGCTTTCTGCACCATATTTAAAGGTAAGCAAAACACCGACCTCTTGAGGCAGAGAAAAAAAAGAAGAGAGCCCTTGTTGCAGCCTGGGGGAATGTAGCAATTATCACTGTTACATTGGTTTTTGTCCACCTGAGTTGACGTCATTTGCCACTGTTGTTGGGGAATATCCGATATATGCCACATAGGAGGAAAAAATCGGAACTGGGTCACTTGAACCTAGTAGTGTAAATGTGGCCTAAGAGATTCACCTAATTGTGTGAATGTTCTTCTCTTAATCAGCTTCCATCATTGGTAGGTTGCATGCTCTCCTACTAATCAAGTAAACCATGTTATTATCGTCTCTTCAGTATCCTCATGGACTATATGTTGTGTTATACCACTGTTAGTTTCAGTCCTAATTTGATTGGTCAATTGACATTCCAAGAGTGCTGATATTTATTATAACGGCACTAGGACATTTCACTGTGTGCATCACTTCACTTATCTGTGTTTGCCGCATAAATTACAAATCTAGCAGTAGATCATTACATTGAAACTGTTACTACACTTACTACAGGCTGTCAGTTAGTCTGTGTGTTACACGGCAACATGGAAAGCTCTATCTAGCTGTGGTTGTTTTGGGATTTATTTCCATTGACAGCAAAAATAAACCAATATTTGGCCATATTGTGTCTGAGATGTTAGTTACTTGATATTAATTTCTTATTATGAAAATTGTCACATAAAAGCAGGATCACACTCGCAGTTGTACTGCTTTACTGAATATCGGCACTGCTGTGATTACCTGCAGCTTTGTGTCTACGGCCGAATTACAGTCGTGCCGATATTCTGTATAACAGCACTTTTGCTCATGCAATATTGCTTAATCGACTTTCTTTTGTAAATAAGCATTATTACTCTTTGTTCATCATCTTTGCAGGCAGAAAAATATACCTCTTCAGATAGAGGGACATCAGGCTCTGTAGAACACATCACCTGTGTGAACCTTCAGAAACATGTAAAAAAGGAAGAAACTGTAGATGAAGAATACTTCTGTAAGGCAATATGGCACATTACAATCCAGTCTAATATTCAGCAATAATTTTTCGTCTAATCTAATTTGTGAATGAACCACATCACTGACTTTTCCCCATTTATATTTTGTACTTCACTTTTTTAAAGCAACACCAGTCTCTGTGGGACACATCACACCTGTGGACCTACAGAATCATGTGAAAAAGGAAGAACCTGAAGATAAAGACTATCTCTGTAAGACAACAAGGTGTATTATGTTCCAGACGGGAACTCAATAACTAGGGGTGTAACAATACATGAATCAGGACGATGAATCAGGATACAAAAAGTGATAATCTGCTTTGTGGAAATTTGTGATATCAGCATTACTCATGCAATTGCAATGTTTGAACACCAGAGGTCCTAATCTGAAGATCCCATGGATTTACAATATGGTGTATATAAACAGCATGCTGGTTACATGATCTTGTTCGTTCTTGGAGAGGTAGAAGCGAAAACACATCGGAAAATGCATCCTGCAGTTTAGCACCCTGTGCACTCTGGGACGGTGGGAGGTTGTCTCTACAGGGGACTGGGGTGAATTAGGCCGCATTTCTTAGTCTTACCTCCAGTTCCAGCTCCTCCCTCTCATGAATCCCTGTCGTCAGAGCCACAGGAACTGCCTCTCATCACAGTGATAGGAGATTGAGGTGGTATATTTGAAGTACATCACCTCTATCCACTTGCCTGACTTCATTGTCACCTTCTCCAACTAGCCATGTGACCTCAAAGGGTTCTTGCCATGTCGCAAGTAATTTATACCTCAATGTGTGTACTTTATTGTCAATGTGGGTACTGAATTAGTGGATATGTGAGGTGAGGACTAACCGCCGTCTCCACCTTGTTTTTGTCCCTGGAATTTAATAATAACTCACTGTCACCAATCGTGCATTTCCCAATGCCTTTTACTGAATCAGGCTTTGATGTATGGTGGTTTGGTTACACTGAGTCCACTGATGCCTGATGTGACTCCTTTGTATACTCACTGACATGCCTTACGTTTCTACTCGATTAGATGAAGCCTGTGGTGCATCAGGGATCCAGATCAGTGTTCCTGCTTCCATGAGGGAATCCTGATCCTGGAAATGCCTGGCTTCCCTGCCATGCCGTCGTACCTGCCCAGGCTTTCCTTCAGTTCTGGTGTTTCTATCTGTGTGGGGAGAATCAGAATTAGGGGAGACACTTGAGGTGAAGGATAAGGAGAAGAGGGAGGGGTAGGGAAATCCTGGGCCCAAGCCACTGGTTTCAGGAGAATTTGCCCCAATTTCTGGGGTACAGGGACGGGGGGAGGGCGGGGAGAACAAGAGAAAAGAGGGGGGCTTGCCTGCCCCCATATACGCCGCCACATGGTCTTCTGCTAGGTGGATCGCCTCACATAGTGATGCTGGACAGTGACACAGCTGGCCCTGCAGTAGTTTGGCGACAAAGTGCTCGGAGTGCCAGTGAGCGGAAATGCCAACGGTGCTGTTCAGGGGTGCAGCCGATCCGTCCCAAAACTGCTTCGTGCCGGGTACTCCAACAGGCCCATGACTGGGAAATGTTGGGCCGTGAGCTGGGCTTCCCTGGACAGGAGCATCAGTAAGCAGGCCAACCAGTGGGCATCGAACAACTCGAGGAACACTTTAAGGTCATCCTGCGATCCCATCTTTGCGAGAGTTATTTGGCTGAGCCTGTGGCAGCCGCTGCGGCTGCCGTTAGAGTTCCTGCCGGTCCTTCCACCTGTGCTTTGAGCAGGACCTGGATGCATGCTCCTGTTGTAGCTGGAGGAGGGCCTGGTGCTGGGTCTGGTGAAGACTGGTGAGGGACCTGATGATCTCAGCCAGTGGTGAGTACTCCGTGACTGTGCTCTTTCCTCAATCCTGGGTTTTGACACCAGTATAACACTTCCCAGTTTCAGGTACGGAATGAGGAAGCTAGAGGCAGAGACAACTGAAAGCACATAGAAGCACAAACAAATCAACTTTCATTAATTACATGCAGTTGAGAATCATTACATGGTACCTGCGGGTTCAACCTGCCTCCTCTCTGTCCACAGCTGACACTGGACCACGCCCCCGCTGCCTCAATGTTATACAATTGTACCACCATATAACCTGTGGCGACAGGCTGGCGGCTGGCACACAAAAGGGAAAGAACGCTCCTCCCGCGACTGGCGCTATGGTGCTGAAGAGACAGCTCCGCTTCAGCACCACCAATGTGGTGACAACCTGAGAGCGAGTGGCTCGCAACCATCCGGCAGCTGACGGGGCCATCCTCTGCTAACAAAGGGGGAGAGAGCCCACAAGGTATGCGTGATAATTTGTTTTGTCTCTCTTGCAGAGGTTTCGGAGGGAACGGAGGATTTCGCCCCCTGGCTGCACCCGTGGCGCTGTCTGACTGCAGAACGGGACCTCAGCTGCTCGGAAAGCCACCAGCATTACCCCGGCAGCCCCGTGGATGACACCGGCGCCCGAGCACTTCGCCCCACTGCACCTCCTTTGCACCCAACACCCTCATGGAATTTAAATAAAATCTGCACGCTTGCCCCAGAAACGGCCTCTTGTGTGTCTGTGCTCAGCCCACCGCTGTCTAGGCTTGCTACACTGGTGGAGGATGCGGTCATGAGCACAGACGCACCCACTTAAAGGAAAAAAAAGAAAAACAACCCCCACATCGAAAAAAATAAATTAATAATGGACCCCATGCTGCAGCACCTAATGGGGACCAGTCTCCAGCAGCAGGCCGTGACGCAGCAGCTCGTCCAAAGCCTGCAGGTCGCTACCCGGGAGCTTCTGGTCCAGAAAACAATGACCCCTGCGGCCGCCACACCTTTCCCTGACCCCGGCCGAGAAGCCCAATGCCTTCTTCCCCACCTGACCCCGGAGAACGACATCGAGGCCTACCTAGAGTGCTTTGAACGGGTTGCCCACCGAGAAGACTGGGGCACCGAAGAGTGGCCACACATCCTCGGGCTGCTGCTCTCCGGAGAAGCGCGCACGGCGTATTATGTTCTCTCTCCAGAGGAAGCAGCAGACTACGGGGAAGTATAGAGGGAGATCCTGGCATGGTGTGGGCAAACCCCCCACCAGGTGGCGACGGAGTTCCACCGATGGAGCTACAGGCCCGGAGCCAAGCCACGCAGACAGACGGACGCCCTCCTGCGCATCACCAAGAGGAGGCTCCAGCCAGACCAGTACACCGCCATTGAGGTTGCAGAGAAGGTGGCCATGGATCGGTTCCTGAGGACTCTACTGTCCACAGAACACCAGGCCGTGGGATGCAGGCTCCTGGATCGCCAAAGGAACTGATAACCACCCTGGAACGCGCCTGGACCACCCTGGAGCTTGGCAGGGACGGACAGCGAACTAGAACAGAAGGGTAGAGGGGTCCCGCCACACCGGCCCGAACGCCGAGAAGGGGAAGGACAACCGAAGCCACCCCACCTATGGGACACCCAGGGACAAACCCATGCCAACAGAGCCGGACTGGGGGACGCCAAAGAAGGCCCAGAAACCCTGGCTGGCAGGGTGTGCCCTCCACACGCTGGAGCTGCCAAAAGCACCCCAGTGAGCGAAGGATGAGGCGAGGATGACGCCATGGCAGAAGGTGAGCCGCACACACATCCTAACCCAACGTCGTCTGTGTTCCAGCAGGTGAACCGGCAGGGGAACTTCGGGCGGGAGCAGAAGGAGGACGAGCGCCTGAAGCATTGCTGAGCCCAGGTGCATCAAATTGAAGGGGTCGATCAGAGTCCGGACCAGAGACTCCCCTCCGCCTACTTTCTAGTCAGGGGATGCCTGCTTTACCAACGGACCAGCCACAAAGGGGAAATCATGGATCTCTTGGTAGTCCCCAAGAAAAGAACCCAAACACTGATGCACCTGGCCCTTGCCCATCCACTAGGGGGCCACCAGAGGGCACGAAACACCCTGGAAAAGCTGAAGGACCGCTTTGTCTGGCTGGGGATGGACGCAGAGTTCTGGGGCTTCTGCCAACAATGCCCCCAGTGCCAATGCACGGCCCCGAGTAAGCCCCCGCCGGCGCCCCCTTCCTATCATAGGCATCCCCTTCAAGATGATCAGCATGGACCTCATCGGGCCGTTCCCAAAATCCGTCCAGGGTCACGAATACATACTGGTCATCATGGACTATGCCACCAGGTACCCCGAGGCGGTGCCGCTACGTAAAGCCATTTCCCGCAACCTCGCTAAAGAAGTGGTGCTTCTGTTCAGCCATGTGGGGATCCCAAAAGGCATACTGACAGACCAAGGTACCCATTTTGTGTCGAAACTAATGTCTGATCTGTGTCGGCTGTTGCAGGTAAAACACCTGAATGCGTCTGTCTGCCACCCACAAACTGATGGGCTCATCGAACGGTTTGTCCAAACCTTGAAGCAGATGCTGCTCCCGGTGGTAGACGAGGAAGGGAGGAACTGGGACCTCCTCCTGCCCTACGTCCTCTTCGCCGTCCGGGAGTGCCCCCAAGCATCCACGGGCTTCACACCCTTCGAGCTCCTCTTCGGACGGCAACCTCGAGGACAACTGGACGTGGCACAGGAAGCGGGGGAAGAACAGCCCTCCCTTTTCCGCTCGGTCATCAACTTCGTACAGGAGATGCAGGAGAAGATCGACCGAGTGACCCCGTTCATCCAGGAACATATGTGAGCCACCCTGGAGGAACAGAAAATAGTGTACAACCACCCAGCGCAACCCTGGGAGCAGCCTGGTAGGCGAGCAGAGACAAAAATATATCACTTAAACCTGCTGAAGAAGTGGGTGGAGCCGGCCCCTGTATTGTCTGCGTTCGCTGCCCGAGACACAGGTCACAACGAGGGCGCCTTGGTCCAGCAGGGGGAAGACGTCACCCCAACACAAAGACAGGAGCTAACAGAGTTGGTGGGCCAGTTCACCAATGTCTTTTCAACCTCCTCAAGGATTACACAGCTGGTCCACCACGAGATCAAGTTCCGTCCAGGAGTGGTGGTAAGACAGCAGCCCTATTGTGTCCTGGAGGCCCGCTGCAAGGCTATCAAGGCGGAGGTCGGCCGGATGCTGCGGGACAACATCATAGAGGAGTCCAACAGCCCCTGATCCAGCCCCATTGTGGTCGTGACGAAGCCCGACAGAAGTATGTGCCTCTGCAACGACTTCCGGAAGCTGAACCAGGTCTCAGAGTTTGACAGCTATCCCCTCCCCCGAGTGGACGACCTAGTGGAGTGATTTGGGAGGGCCTGGTTCATATCCACACTGGACCTGACAAAAGGTTACTGGCAAGTGGCGCTGGCCCCAGAGGCAAGACCGAAGACAGCCTTCAGCAAGGCAAACGGCCACTGGCAGTACCGGGTTCTCCCCTTCGGGCTACACAGAGCGCCCACAAGGTTCCAGTGGCTGATGGTCATTGTCCTGTGACCCCATCGTACATTCACAGCCGCCTACCTGGACGATGTGGTTCATCCACTCCTCCACTTGGTCGGATCACCTATTCCACCTGGGGGAGGTCCTGAAGGAGCTCCGGAAGGCCGGGCTGACAGCCACAGTACCTAGGTTACCGTATTGGCCGGGGCCTACTAAAGCCACAGATGAAAAAAATTGAGGCAGTTAAGGACTACCCCCTGCCTACGTCAAAGAAACAGGTACATGCCTTCTTGGGGTTGGTGGGGTATTACCGCAGGTTCGTGCCTAATTTCTCCTCTGTAGCCTTCCCCTCTCAGATCTCACGAAGAAGGGCCAGCCGGACCGGGTGAAATGGTCTGCAGAGGCGGAGCGGGCATTCCGAGCCCTGAAAGAGGCTCTTGCCAGCACCCCAGTACTGTGTAACCTGGACTTCACCGTTCCGTTCACAGTACACATCGATGCATCCAAGACTGGGCTGGGCACTGTCCTCTCGCAGACCTTCAACGGAGAAGAACACCTGGTCCTCTACATCAGCAGGAAGCTGTCCCCAGCTGAGAGGAGATATGCTGCCGTGGAGAGAGAGGTCCTGGCAATAAAGTGGGCTGGCGAGGAGCTGCGTTACTACCTGGCCAGTCGGCACTTCATTCTGGTGATGGACCACGCTCCACTGCAGTGGATGGCCAAGGCCAAAGACACTAACCCCAGGGTAACGTGATGGTTCCTTTCATTGCAGTACTTTTCTTTTCAGGTCCAACACCGGGCGGGAGCCCAACATGGGAACGCAGATGGCCTCTCACGACATGATGCACTGTGGGCCCAACACACAGCAGCAATAGGCTCGAAACTGAGGGGGCGGGGTACTGTGGAGACAGGCCGGTGGCTGGTGCACAAAAGGGAAAGAGCGCTCCTCCTGCGACTGCCGCTATGGTGCTGAAGAGACAGCCCCACTTGAGCACCACCAATGTTTTGGACAGCTGGAGAGCGCGTGCCTGCGGGGCAGGGCCGCCGACACACACACAGCAGGCAGCTGATCAGCGCGGCCGCTCTCAACCATCCAGCAGCCGAGTGAAGAGTATAAAAGGGCCATCCATCGCTAGCAAAGGGAGAGAGTGCCCACGAGGTATGCGTGATAATTTGTTTTGTGTCTCTTGCAGAGGATTCGGAGGGAATGGAGGATTTTGCCCCCTGGCTGAACCCTGGTGCTTTCTGAGTGCAGAACGAGATCTCAGCCACTCGGAAAGCCCCAGCATGACCCCAGCAGCCCCGTGGACGACACCGGCGCCCGAGCACTTCACTCCACTACACCTCCTTTGCACCCCACACCCTTACGGAATTTGATTAAACTCTGCACGTTTGCCTCAGAAATGGCCTCTTGTGTGTTTGTGCTCAGCCCACCGCTGTCTAGGCTTGCTACAAACCATAAAAGATCTCTTCAGTAGCTTTAAAAGGACACCAGCCTTATGCCTCTGTGAACTGCGGTGCCTGAAAAAGAATTTGGGAATTTCAGATAAACTTTTGGAGCTCTATTTCCAGCTAAAATGACACCTCAGGCAAATCATGTACATCATTTTCATGGTATCCCAGTTTGTAGAATTCATCAGTCTGTACAGGACTTTGCTGATTTTTAATTAATTAATTAATTTTTTTTGTAATTGTTGCAGTCAAAAATGCCTGCTTTTACTGTGGCTTTTTAAAAATTTTGTGATGTAACTTTTTTTGTAGAAAACTACTTGAATTGGTGAAATTGCAATTGCCCAAAATTGTTTTGCATGGTCTTTCACATTGATGTTTGTTGGTAAATGAGACCTTTTAGCTGTACTCGGGTTTGACGCACGTGAATCAAAGAGTACTTTGGCTGAATGTGCATTGTGATGGTGTCACATCATGCATCTTGGCCTAAATCTGTAGAAAATCTGCTGTAAATTTGAAAAATTGTGAGCTTCTCTGACTATTGTGGAGTTTGCATTATATTGTGTTATTTTCTGCAATCGCAAAATCACAAAATCCTGCAGAGACTGCTTTATGCAATCAAATTTTTGGGAGACTTTATACATTTATATATTTATTTTTAAGTGAATCTATTGTAGATTCTTTTTTTACAGACAGAAATGCACATTGTTGTGCTAATTATCATTCAAAAATAAAGCAATCTTTTCACTCATTGTATTTCTTCATTCAGATTTTATTTAAAATATTCTGAAAATATCAGAGCATGAACCCAGTATCATGAATTGAATTAAATTGTGTATTGTTGCACCCCTATAAATAATTTTTTGAAGTCTTAACTAGGCTTTATTTGTGACTGGACCAGTCCTTCAGCACTGGTTTCCCTCTTGTTCTTTATAGTTTTACTTGAGTTGACAGTATTTCAATATAAATATCTGAGTTTCAGTTGCTGGGACATCAAACTCTGTGGAAGATGTAGGCCAGAATAATAGAGGATTTGAAAGGAAGCATATAAAAGAGGAAGAATCTGAAGATGAAGACAACCTCCGTACAAGGACAGACTGGGGTTGAGTAACACTGACACTTTCATTCTCATTCAAACTCTTGCGATACTATGCAATCTATTAATATCAACAGTCAAGCAGCTGGCAGTTTATTGTTGCATTTCACTCAGTTCACTTGGTATAACACAGGATATATGGGATACCAAGCTTTCACCATCTTGCTGAAGAGAAGACATGTTTTCATGCTTGTAAGGAAGGTGAGGTGTGGTGACGTAGAAGGTCATGTCAGCTATACAGCGGTCCTCACCACTATCTTTCAGTTTTTACACTTTTCAACTTTGAGTGTATTGTACCTAGTCCATTTGGCTATTTTTGATACTTGCTTTATTGGTTTAGAACGATAAAATACTTCAAATAGTAATTTTATCATAATAAATCAGCAGGACAATTTTTTTTAGTTTGCCGAGCCGGCCCAGAGGGACTCTGATGTGGAAGATATAGATGAGTGTAGCACCACCTGGGCCAAACAATTCCCTGAAATGTGGTAGCCAGAGCAGACACATTCTCTTCAGCTGCAGCACTCACAGGTTATGATACCGAGGAAGTGCTCAACCTCATTATTAAAGAGCATGGCCTTTCAAATAAAGAAATGGAAGCTATGCAGGCTAGCCAGTCTATCCCTTTGTAGGCCGAGTGCATGCAGCATGAGCTCAATAATTCCTTCTGCTGTTTGATGGTGCAGCGCAAAAGCTGGATATGGAATGTCCTTCTGCAGCACTGCAAGGGTTTTCCTTCTTCTGGTCCCCACAAGAGTTAGCATGTTCATCTGTTGAAAGGTCAAACATAAAGTCTAAAGGCCTACCTTCATTGGCACTATTTAAAACTTCTTACTACTTTAAGCAGCAGGGGTTGCAGTGGTGCCAAAGGAAATGAAAAGCTTTAGAGCTTAAGTAAGATGACATTAACTTTCCCTCATACAAGAATACTTGCTTCCCCAGAAAGCACATATTATCAGAAAAGTGGGCAATCTCCATGCATTACCTCTTGCTGCTTGTGTTGATGTTTATAAACATGTATTAAAAAATCCATATTGATAATCAGTATTGTCAGTTATGAAAGATTATTTAAATTAACTGGTAAATGGTGCACTTATATAGCGCTTTTATCCAAAGCACTTTACACTGTGTCTCATTCACCCACCAATGGTATCAGAGCTGCCATGCAAGGTGCTAACTTGCCATCGGGAGCAACTTGGGGTTCAGTGTCTTGCCCAAGGACACTTCGGTATGTGGAGTCACATGGGCCGGGAATCGAACCGCCAACCCTACAATTAGTGGACAACCTGCTGTACCACCTGAGCCACAGCCACCCCAATTTAATCAGCCTTACGCTATAGCTGACATGACCCTTCATTTTACCACATGCCACCTTTCTGACAGGCATGAATATGTGCATGAAGGTGTGGTAACCCATATTATTTATGCGATGCACTGTTTCTTTCCTTAAGAGAACAGGGTTTTATCACAATAACCTAAAGTTCCTCGGACTGGGCCATATCTATGTGATGGGCAAAGTTTAGGTGGGTTTTACTTGCTGGTCAATAAAACGTTATTGACTTGTATTGCAATAAAGTTTTCTGAATAACAATCATAAGCTAAGGTTATTCAAATGTGATAAACCTTAATTTCTATTTTCCTCGTATTGCTGAAAGAGCCAATAGTTGTAGCCTAATTACACAGCATGTAGGGTTGGCATTAATCCAGCACAACAGCCAATGAAGCTGCATGCTGAATTGCAAACACAAATTAAGGGAATCACATCTAAACAACAACAGTAGCATTTTTCTTCTGGCCTTGTTGGGATCCCTTAGAATCTCATAAAAAAGATAAGAGGATGTCTTACCTCTAATGTTTACATTTTAGTTTTGCGCTGTGACTTGGTTAGCCATTCTTTTCTACATCTTCACCAGAAGTTATTTGTCATTGCCTCATTTATAATTTATAGAGCACTGGTTACATTCATTCTAATACTGTTCATTTTCTGCTCCAGACATGGATGATGCCCAGGTACAAGTCTTCTCCTGCTCTCTGTGTTTACTTTCCTATCCATCTCAAATTAAACTCCACAAACACATCAGAAGATACCACTATGAGGAATATGAGAGACTGCTACAATCAGGAGAGTTAAAAGACATGAACAATATCACCACAATAAGCTCCAGTATTCAACAAATAGCTTCCTCTAAGAAACAAATGCAGAAAGGAGTCTATCCCTGCTCACAGTGTGGGAAGAGTTTTACTGACCAGCGTCATCTCACACAACACCAACGCATTCACACAGGAGAAAAACCATATCACTGCTCACAGTGTGGGAAGAGCTTTAATCAACGAAGTCATCTTCAAGCACACTTGCATATTCACACAGGAGAAAAACCATATCACTGCTCAGAATGTGGGAAGAGCTTTATTCAACAGAGTAATCTACAAAGACACCAGCGCATTCACACTGGAGCAAAGCCATATTCTTGCGCAGAGTGTGGGAAGAGCTTTATTCGACGGAGTGAACTACAAATACACCAGCGCATTCACACAGGAGAAAAGCCGTATCATTGCTCAGAGTGTGGGAAGAGCTTTATTCGACAGAGTGTACTACAGATACACCAACGCATTCACACAGGAGAAAAGCCGTATCATTGCTCAGAGTGTGGGAAGAGCTTTATTCAGCAGAGTAATCTACAAGAACACCAGCGCATTCACACAGGAGAAAAGCCGTATTCCTGCTCAGAATGTGGGAAGAGCTTTATTCAAAGGAGTAATTTACAAATACACCAGCGCATTCACACAGGAGAAAAGCCGTATCATTGCTCAGAGTGTGGGAAGAGCTTTATTCGACCAAGTGAACTACAAATACACCAGCGCATTCACACTGGAGAAAAACCGTATCACTGCTCTGAGTGTGGGAAGAGCTTTAGTCGACAGAGTAATTTACAAACACACCAGCGCATTCACACAAGAGAAAAGCTGTAAGAGTGCTCAGAGTATGGGAAGAGTTTTAATCAAAAGAGTAATTGCATACTTCAACAGATTTTCATAGCATAGTAATTGATTTGAGATTTACATTGTAAACTGGCCTTTAACAGTTATCATGATTTGTGTAAGGTATGTACACTACCATGCATATCTTAGGAATCACTCAAGTTGTCTTGTTTTTGAAAGAAAATCACAATTTATTGTCAGTTAAAATAACATGCAGCCTTAGACATTGTTAATGTTGCAAATGATTATTATGGTTGGAAACAGCTGATTTTAATGGAATATCTACATAGGCATTTTTTTATTTATAGAAATGATTCCATGTGAGAAATTGGCAAGAAATTTAAGTTATTTTACAAATGAGTATACTACTCCCTTCACAGAACAATGCAAATGACCTCTAAATAGGATAGAAAAAGAAGTTGTAGCCCCCGGTGTCTAAAGGTCCTTTCACACTGAGCGCGATTAAGCGACGTGATGACTCTCGTGAATCAAAACAATAATCAATATGGAGCTGTTCACACCGGCAGATCATTCGCAGCGTGACAAAGCCACACTTTTTTTCATCCAGTATATCGATTTTTTATTTTTTTTTCCCCGTCACTTTGCGACGCAACGGCCCATCCAATTAGCTTTGAGCTTTAGATCACGTGCCCGGAGACGCTGCTGTTGCACAAACGGGCGAGATAGGTGGTGCTATAGCACAGTAGGCTGTTTTGAAAACCAGTGTAAATACCGAAGAATGGTATTCCGGAAGAGTCAAGAAAATGGATATTAAGTTCTTATCATTTGCCATCAGTTTCCATCCACTTTTTTGCGTATTTTTGGTGTGCATCAGTTACTTATGCATTAAAAAGTGCCATTTGCTCAGCGCGTGTGCTTGCTCTCTCTCTCTCTCTCTCTCTCTCTCTCTCTCTCTCTCACTCACTCACTCTCTCTCTCTCACACACACACACACACAATGGAGATATAAACAAAATGCCTTCACATTCCGTGAGGCGAGGTAGCTGCCAAAAAAGTATATTTCTTACTTATTCTTTTCGTGTCGAGGTTCCACTTCATATTAGTTTCGTCCAGTAGGCGGCGGTCTCGATAGCCCTGTCCGTCGCGTTGTACAGGTCACACGCCATGGAGGAATGTGGACACGTGGGGCACTTCAGCAGGTGCACCATGGTTTGTGGCGCTGATCCGCAGGTGGCTCAATGAGTCAATTGGCCAGGGAGCAGTCCCCATCTGGCCACATTCTCCCCGCAGCAGCCAACTTGTGTTCTTAGCCTGTTTCACACCCTCCATATTGGCCTCGGTTGTTTGTGCCCAGGCGACAGCAGCAAGCTGTTGCACGAGTTAGTTCTCAATGGGCTGTGGAGATGGTATTCACCCTTTTGCCGGGTGTTAAAGCAGTGAGCTTTGTACGTGAACACCCTGTCCAGTGTGATCCCCAGATATCTTGGGTGAGGGCAGTGATCGATCGCTACACCATTCCAGGTGACACTCAGGGCTCTCCTCGCTTGGTGGTTGCGCAGGTGAAATGCGCAAGTCTGTGTCTCTGAGGGGTTAGGCCTAAGGCAATTGGCCTCATAGTACTGTCCTAGATGTTTCAAAGCCTCACACAAGGTCGACTCTACCTCTTCGAAGAACTGCTCTGCGCTGCTAAGGCCAGATTGTCTGCATACAAGAAACGTTGTGTCTGGGGCAGGCTGGGTTGGTCATTCATGTAGATATTGAACAGGCTCGGGCCAGGATGCTACCCTGTGGAAGACCATTTTTCTGACATCGCCAGTGACCCTTCCCCGTGTGGAGATGGACTTGGAATCTGTGGTTGTGGAGCAGCTCATTGAGAATTTTCATGAAGCCTCTGTCCTTGGTAATATTTGCGACTTTCATAAGCAGTCCCTTGATGTTGACTATGTCACAGGCAGCAGATAGGTCGATAATGCCACGCCTGAAATCATACCGAGTTCAAAGCCATCCTCAATGAACTGCGCAGCTTTAGTGTCTGGCTTATGCAGGACATCCCGGGTCGGAACCCAGCCTGTTCAGGTATGAGTTGGGGCTCGACTACGGGTGCCAGCCGGTTGAGTGCTTGAACAGCTTATAGGTGTGGCAGAGAAGAGATATTGGGCGGTAGCTTTTGGCGTCGGCAGGGCATTTCCCTGGCTTCAGCAATGCAATGACCTTTGATTTTCTCCATGCTCTTGGTATTCTAAGCATTGTTAGGCAGTTGTTGAAAAGTGCCAGGAGCCACGATGTTGCCACTGGACCAAGGTTCTTGATCTGATCTACAGTAAGATCAACACCACCAGCTGCCTTTCCATTTTTCAGAAGTTTCTTCCACCAAGAAAACAACTGGGCTGGTCTTGGGGATTAAACTTGGGTTTTGTTCCACTGCTGTATTACTGAATTTTATTTCACATTATTTAATTCGGACTAAAACAGCTTGATGGCACTGTTAAAAAAACACACACACAAATGTTCTGCCTCCCTTTCCGAGTAGAATCCACATAAAATAACAAGAGTTTGTTTCTGTGCTTCTTAACAGTTTGTGTTGTGGTGCTGTGCGCCAACATTTAAGTGATTCTTCTTCTCAGTGGTCAAAGACCACTGTGTGTGCAGGCATAAAATGAATTCTCCGTCAGCGCCACCTATCGTGTAGGCATGAATTAGCTGAAGGCATTCAATCGTTTAGCATTCGGTGTGAAAGCACCGTTCGTCTGTGATTCGCTTTGCTTTATTGCATCATGCTCAATGTGAAAGGGCCTTAAGTGAGGTGTAGAGAAAAACATTAATGAGGTGCAGAACAAATGAAAAGTTGCTGGAGGAGTTCTGGACACCAGCTGTCAAGCCTGGTGCAGGGAATATGATGGTTTGGGGGCACTTTGGTGCTGGTAAAGTGGGAAATTTGTAAAATTTGAAAGGAATCTTGAACAAGGAAGTTTATTACTCTATTTACAATGACATGCTATACCCTGTGACAGTGATGAATTGGAGCCAGTTTCATCCTACAGCAGGACAATGGCCCAAAGCACTGCTCAAAATTATGCAAAACCTTTGTAGGGAAGAAGCTGTCAGTGGAATTCTGTGTTTAATGGTTCTGTCAGCACAATCACTGGATCTCAACTCTATTGATCTGCTGTGGGAGCAGCTTGAGCACATGGTATGAAAAACGTGCCCATCAAACCAATCCAGCTTGTGGGAGGTGCCTTAGGAAGCACGGAGAGAAATTGATGCAGATGACCTAAACAAACTGAATGCCAAAGGTCTACAAGACTGTAGTTGCTGCAAATGGTAGATTCTTTGATGAAAGCAAAGTTTTTGAAGCACTAAATTATTTCAATCAGAAATCATTTTTAACTTTGTCAGTGTGTTGACTCTTTTCTGTTCATTTTGCAACTTATCTGATGCATGAAAGATTGTGGGTTTCATGGAAAATGTCACATTTTCTAAATGATTCCAAACTTTGAAACATTAGTGTGGATAAATGTATTCACTGTATGCTGTGAATATACCAGAGTTTCTCTTGGGACCTTTCGGTGTTTGTCACTGTGTCTGGAAATGATTCAGTAATGCACAGCCCACCACCAGGCATAGAGTTGTGCTGCATTAATAGAAAGATGCTCTTGGTTCAGCCTGATTCTGTTGTGTTTTTCACTTACAGTATGCTTCATTACTGCTTTTATTTAAATAAAGACATGTTCATTATTTTAAAAATCTCTTGCTCACTTTTTTATATAACTGCTAAGCCAGCCAAGAGGGATTTTCTGGAAAAGCAGGAAAGACAAATATTTTTCTTTTCTTCTCAGATTTTAGGGAAACTGCTTTTAACAAGGACAACGCCATCAGTTGAATCAACTCCAAACAGTGTTAACAGAGCTGTATCAGAATTAAAATGTATTATTTTTCCATCACTTGCAGGGAGAGTCTTAGGCCTTAGTTCTTACAATTCTTAAACAGTAACTGAAATCTCTTGAAGGACTGTGATTGTATCTGAATTATAAAATGAATTCTCTTGTAGAGAAATCAGTCCACCATGGATTTATGCACAGTGACCTCCACTAACATTGGCACCCTTGGTAAATATGAGCAAAGAAGGCTGAAAATTTGTCCTTATTGTTTAACCTTTTGATCTTTTGTTTAAAAATTACAAAAATACATACACAAAAATGGATATCAAACAATTGCAAACACAAACCGGTTTATCCAAAAAAAATATATGTTTGTTAAATATAGTTGTGCAGCAATTATTGGCACCCTTTTAGTCAATACTTTTTGCTACCTCCGTTTGCCAAGATAACAGCTCTGTGTCTTCTCCTATAGTGCCTGATGAGGTTAGAGAATACATGGCAAGGGATCTGAGACCATTCCTCCATACAGAATCTCTCCAGATCCTTCAAATTTCGAGGTCCATGCTGGTGGACTCTCCTCTTCAGTTCACCCCAGAGGTTTTCTATGGGTTTCAAGTGAGGGGACTGGGATGGCCATGGCAGGATGGTTTTGTGGTCAGTAAACCATTTTTGTTTTGATTTTGATGTATGTTTTGGATCATTGTCCTGCTGGAAGATCCAACCATGGCCCATTTTAAGCTTTCTGGCAGAGGCAGTCAGGTTTTCATTTAATATCTGTTGATATTTGATAGAGTCCATTATGCCATGTATCCTAACAAAATGTCCAGGTCCTCTGGCAGAAAAACAGCCCCAAAACATTAAAGAGCCACCACCATATTTAACCGTGGGCATGAGGTACTTTTCCTTATGGCTACCTCTCTGTGTGCACCAAAACCACCTCTGGTGTTTATTGCTAAAAAGCTTTATTTTGGCTTCATCTGACCATAGAACCTGATTCTATTTGAACTTCCAGTAGTGTCTGGCAAACTGAAGACGCTCGAGTTTGTTTTTGGATGAGAGTAAAGGCTTTTTTATTGAAACCTTTCCAAACAACTTGTGGTGATGTAGGTGACTTTGGATTGTAGTTTTGGAGACTTTCTTACCCCAAGACACAACTAACTTCTGCAATTCTCCAGCTGTGATCCTTGGAGATTTTTTGTCCACTCGAACCATCCTCTTCACAGTGCGTTGAGACGATATAGACACACGTCCAATTCCAGGTTGATTCATAACATTTCCAGTTGACTGGAACTTCTTAATTATTGCCCTGATGGTGGAAATGGGCATTTTCAATTCTTCTGCTATTTTTTATAGCAACTTCCCATTTTGTGAAGCACAACAACCTTTTACTGCACATCACAGCTATATTTCTTGGTCTAACCCATTGTTATGAATGTGTGGAATTTGGCCTGTGTGTTACCTCATATTTATAAAATAGATATGTAAAATAGGAAGTCATGGTTGAACAATTTCCAGTTCCTAGTCACCCAGGAGTACTAAAAAATTTTAAATATCAATGGGAATGTATTTCAAATATATTTTTCTGATATTAATTCAAAGGGGTACCAATAATTGTTGCACACCTATATTTATGTCGATGGTTCATGTTCAAAAGCCAAAGACAACACCACACTTAAGGGTTCATTACCCAATATTGTTCATGAGGTTCACTCAATTTCTTTTAAACCTGCCCCAGCCACCGAGCTCTCTTTCATGCACAAGTGGTGACTATTTACACTGATTCTAGATATCCATTTGGGGTGGCCCAAGGATATTGCATGCATGTGGCTTTATAGCTGCTGACAGTAACCTATCTCACATGCTACACTAGTCTCTTACCCCTTGGAAGCCTCTATGTTTCTCTATGTTTGCTTAGCCTCTAAGCAATTTGCTGTTGTTAAGGTTTGTGGTCATGATCCTGTTGATTCAGATTCTACTAGGGGCAATTGTTTCATGAGGTGGCTAAGTGGGCTGCCATAGAGGGCTCACCCTATTCTCACATCCATGATGCCATTGCATTTTTCTCGCATACATACACCCCCTGTGATATTGATATTATGTTTATTCAGACTTCTGGTACATAGGCTGACTTATCCTTTTGGCACATGGAGGGTTGTATGCCTGGGTTGGATGGTATTATTCACTGCCCATGAGGTCATGTGGCCCATCCACACTTTGTTCTTCCTTCCTTCTGCATCATTTTCACCATATTACTCATGACGCACAAAAGGGGGTGATCAGAAGTATTACTGACTGATTTTGTATCTCAAATGTTGTAAAAACTGTAAAACTTAAAACCATGAAATTTAAAACTCCTGGATGCCTGTTTGATTTGCGCCAGAGCCAACGTTCAAGGCCAAACTGCTAAACATGACACACAACAGCCAACTGACACACCCTTTCAGAGCCTGCAGATTGATGTCACACACATACCATCAGTATGAAACCTAAAGTACTTACTGGCTATCACTGACAAATTCTCTAAGTGGGTTGAGGCTTTCCCGTGCTCTAAAGAAAATGCAAGCACAAGGAAATATAATACCATGATATGACATCCTGCAATCGAATGACAGTAATAACTGCACTCCATTCGTGGCAAAAGTGACACAAAAGCTTTTCATATACCTTAGCATCAATTGGAACTTTCACATATCGTACCATCCTCAAAGCTCAGGTATTATTTAACAGAAAAATGGAACAATTAAGGACAGACTTATTAAGGCAATGATGGAAACAGGTAGAAATTGGGTAGACTTGCTCCCCGCTGTTCTCTGCGAGATTCAAATGATGCCACATCCAAAGTCTCAATTATCTCCTTTTGAAATTAAAAAGGTAACTAAATGTAACCCTGGTGTTTCTTTTACAGGAGACCTGGGCATGATTATCAGTGATGATATGCAAGCCTTAACTGCAAAATTGAACATATATGAAATTCTTGTAAGTTTATTCAGAATCCACAACATCCAGTTAATCCTGCCATTTTTATGGATACCAGCACATGTGGAAGTGGAGGGCAGTAAAACTATTGATATATTGGTTAAACAAGCTTTAAGGCACCCAAATATTGCATTCTGGTTCCATTAAATAAAATGTTTAATCTTAGATACTGAGGAAAACTCAGAGAGAACTGTTGCATCTTGATGGTCTCTTTTATTTAGGACTCGTCTCAGTAACCAGCAATACACAATCAAGCGCGCGCGCCCCCACACTGTGCTTTCTTCTCTGCTTCTAACAGTGCTACAGCCCCCCAATACAATGCACCACCGCCCCCTACTGGACAAACCCAATACCAACATTAACATACCGCAAAAATTGAGGTAAAAACAAATAAAAAAGCATTAATTAAAATGGAGTGACAATAGAAAGCTCCCTGGGACAGACTCCAGGTTCCCTGTGACCCTGAAGGAAGGATAAGCGGTATAGAAGATGGATGCATGGATGGATGACAATAGAAATGTGTCAGAGAACTAAAAAAAAAAAGAAGAGGCAACGATACAGTATTCAAAAGCAAGTTAATACAGAGAGGATAGTCTATAATAAACCAATAGAGGATACAATTATTACTCGTATAAGAATAGGACAATCAGGTTTAAATCAGTCATTATTTATAATAGGAAAATATGCAACAGGATGATGCATATTCTGCAGCCAAGCAGAGACAGTGGAACATGTGTTCATTCACTGTACAGCATATGAAAATATCTGAACTTAAAGAAAAACTACTCAATATGGGTGTAATCCACATTACAGTGTAAAGTCTACTAAAAAGTGGTTAAGGACAAGAGAAAGTATATAGTGCATTATTCAAGTATCTAAGATTACCAGGCATTTATAACACGATTTAAGTTTGAAATATACCCAATTCTCTTTTTTCCCTTCTTTTTCTTTTATACCTACTTTTGCTGCTCCTAACCAGTTGGTGGCGGTAATGCACCAAAAAGATGGTTTATCAACAGCCAATAAAACTTAAAAGAAGAAGAAGGAGGCGCTGTAAACTTACAACAGAAGAAGAGGATGTGGTTTTTCATTCCCGAGTGAATATTTGATTATTCCTAACTGGTTTATATACAATAACAGATTTGGTCGATTTAAAAATAAGCTTGTTACTGTGTCTGTATTTGAGGATGTTCACTATGTTCTACTTTAAAACCTGAGGTAAGTTTAACTAGCTGAGCTGCTCGGCTAATAGTTAGTGACTGAATCCCAAACCTTCGAAGTGCAGTACAGAGAGAATGATACAGTGGCGTATTAAATAATTTTTATTCTCCCAGTTTTCTTTTAAATGAAAGCTTCATAATTTACATGAAGTATTTTAGATTACAGTGAGTTATGCTTATGATCAGAGCCTCCTTTTCCTGAAACACCATTTAGACCTCATAATAAGACCTTATAATGGAATCAGCAGGGATACGACCGTGCTCTTCTAGAAAACCTCCACACACTCCTGGTCCCACTGACTCACAGGTAACAGTTATCTATATGTGTGCAATTAAACATAACATTTTTAATAACTAAGACATTCACCTGACTGTCTGAATGTTCTTCTCTTAATCAGCTTCCATCCTTGGTAGGTTGCATGCTCTCCTACTAATCAAGTAAACCATGTTATTATCGTCTCTTCTGTATCCTAATGGACTATATGTTGTGTTATACCACAGTTAGTTTCAGTCCACTAATTTGATTGGTCAAGTTACCTTGCAAGAGTGCTGATATTTAGTATAACAGCACTGGAACAATTCACTGTGTGTATCACTCCACTTATCTGTGTTTGCTGCATAAATTACAAATCTAGATCATTACATTGAAACTGTTACTACACTTACTACAGGCTGTCAGTTAGTCTGTGTGTTACACGGCAACATGGAAAGCTCTATCTAGCTGTGGCTGTTTTGGGAATTTTTTCCATTGACAGCAAAAATAAACCAGTATTTGGCCATATTGTGTCTGAAATGTTAGTTACTTGATATTAATTTCTTATTATGAAAACTATCACATAAAAGCAAGATCACACTCGCAGTTGTACTGCTGTACTGAATATCGGCACTGCTGTGATTACCTGCAGCCGTGAATTACAGCTGTGCTGATATTCTGTATAACAGCACTTTTGCTCATGCAATATTGCTTAATCGACTTTCTTTTGTAAATAAGCATTATTACTCTTTGTTCATCATCTTTGTGGGGATGTGCAGGCAGAAAAATATACGTCTTCAGATGGAGGGACATCAGGCTCTGTAGAACACATCACCTGTGTGAACCTTCAGAAACATGTGAAAAAGGAAGAAACTGTAGATGAAGAAAACTTCTGTAAGTCAACATGGCATATTACAATCCAGTCTAATATTCAGTACTAATTTTTAGTTTAATCTAATGTGTGAATTAACCACATCACTGGTTTTTCCCCATTTATATTTTATACTTCACATTTTTAAAGTGACACCAGTCTCTGTAGGACACATCGTACCCGTGGACCTTCAGAATCATGTGAAAAAGGAGGAACCTGAAGATAAAGACCATCTCTGTAAGACGACGGGGTGTATTATGTTCCAGTCTAGAACTCAATAACTAGGGGTGTAACAATACTAAGGCTGCAACTAACTATTATTTTCATAATCGATTAATCGGCTGATTATATTTTTTCTTCAATTAATCAGTTAAAAACTTTCTTTTATATTACTTTTGTTTTTTAATGACTATTTTTCCATTTGTTTATAATAAAATCCACAAACTTACAAATCTAAGTTTCAGAGAGGGGGAGAGAAGACTGGGAGGGCAGGTGGGGAGAGAGGACTCGGAGGGAGGGTAGGGGAGAGAGGACTGGGAGGGCAGAGAGGACTGGGAGGGTGGGGGAGGACTGGAAGGGTGGGGGGCGGGGGGTGGGGGGTCATCGAGGGCGCAGGGGGGAGAGGACTAGGCGGGAGGTAGATGACTGGGAAGGCGGGAGGGGGAGGTAGAGGACTGGGGGGGAGGGCGGGGAGTGGGAGAGAGGACTGGGAGGGCGGAGAGGGCGCGGGGGGGGAGAGGACTCGAAGGGGGGGACTAGGAGGGAGGTAGAGGACTGGGAAGGGGGGAGAGGGCGTGGAGGGGGAGGTAGAGGACTGGGAGGGCAGAGAGGGCGCAGGGGGGGAGAGGACTCGGAGGGAGGGTAGGGGAGAGAGGACTGGGAGGGCAGAGAGGACTGGGAGGGTGGGGGAGGACTGGGAGGGTGGGGGAGGACTGGAAGGGTGGGGGGGTGGGGGGGGGTCATCGAGGGCGCGGTGGGGAGAGGACTCGGGGGGGGGGAGAGGACTAGGAGGGAGGTAGATGACTGGGAAGGCGGGAGGGGAAGGTAGAGGACTGGGGGGGAGGGCGGGGAGTGGGAGAGAGGACTGGGAGGGCGGAGAGGGCGCGGGGGGGGAGAGGACTCGAAGGGGGGGACTAGGAGGGAGGTAGATGACTGGGAAGGCGGGAGGGGGAGGTAGAGGACTGGGGGGGAGGGCGGGGAGTGGGAGAGAGGACTGGGAGGGCGGAGAGGGCGCGGGGGTGGGGGGGTCATCGAGGGCGCGGGGGGGAGAGGACTCGGGGGGGGGGGGGAGAGGACTAGGAGGGAGGTAGATGACTGGGAAGGCGGGAGGGGAAGGTAGAGGACTGGGGGGGAGGGCGGGGAGTGGGAGAGAGGACTGGGAGGGCGGAGAGGGCGCGGGGGGGGGAGAGGACTCGAAGGGGGGGACTAGGAGGGAGGTAGATGACTGGGAAGGCGGGAGGGGGAGGTAGAGGACTGGGGGGGAGGGCGGGGAGTGGGAGAGAGGACTGGGAGGGCGGAGAGGGTGCGGGGGGGGAGAGGACTCGAAGGGGGGGACTAGGAGGGAGGTAGAGGACTGGGAAGGGGGGAGAGGGCGTGGAGGGGGAGGTAGAGGACTGGGAGGGCAGGTGGGGAGAGAGGACTGGAAGGGCGGGGGGGTGGGGGGGCGGAGAGGGCGCGGGGGGGAGAGGACTAGGAGGGAGGTAGAGGACTGGGAAGGGGGGAGGGGGAGGTAGAGGACTGGGGAGGAGAGCGGGGAGTGGGAGAGAGGACTGGGAGGGCGGAGAGGGCGCGGGGGGGGAGAGGACTGGGGGGGGTGACTAGGAGGGAGGTAGAGGACTGGGAAGGGGGGAGAGGGCGTGGAGGGGGAGGTAGAGGACTGGGAGGGCAGGTGGGGAGAGAGGACTGGGAGGGCAGGTGGGGAGAGAGGACTGGGAGGGCAGGTGGGGAGAGAGGACTGGGAGGGCAGGTGGGGAGAGAGGAAGGAAGGGTAGGGGAGAGAGGGCGGGGAGTGGGAGAGAGGACTGGGGGGGGAGGACTAGGAGGGAGGTAGAGGGCGTGGGGGGGAGGACTGCGGGGGGGGAGGGCGCGGAGGGGGAGGTATAGGACTGGGAGGGCAGGTGGGGAGAGAGGACTCGGAGAAAGGGTAGGGGAGAGAGGACTGGGAGGGCGGGGAGTGGGAGAGAGGACTGGGAGGGCGGGGAGTGGGAGAGAGGACTGGGAGGGCGGGGAGTGGGAGAGAGGACTGGGAGGGCGGGGAGTGGGAGAGAGGACTGGCGGGGGAGAGGACTGGGGGGGAGGACTAGGAGGGAGGTAGAGGACTGGGTGGGGAGAGAGGACTGGGAGGGCGGGGAGTGGGAGAGAGGACTGGGAGGGCGGGGAGTGGGAGAGAGGACTGGGAGGGCGGGGAGTGGGAGAGAGGACTGGCGGGGGAGAGGACTGGGGGGGAGGACTAGGAGGGAGGTAGAGGACTGGGAGGGTGGGGAGTGGGAGAGAGGACTGGGAGGGTGGGGAGTGGGAGAGAGGACTGGGAGGGTGGGGAGTGGGAGAGAGGACTGGGAGGGTGGGGAGTGGGAGAGAGGACTGGGAGGGCGGGGAGGGGGGTGGACTTGGAGGGCGAGGGAGAGAGGACTCCGAGGGAGGGAGAGAGGACTGGGAGGGCGGGGAGTGGGAGAGAGGGCGGGGAGTGGGAGAGAGGACTGGGAGGGCGGGGAGTGGGAGAGAGGACTGGGAGGGTGGGGAGTGGGAGAGAGGACTGGGAGGGCGGGGAGGGGGGTGGACTGGGAGGGCGGGGAGGGGGGTGGACTTGGAGGGCGAGGGAGAGAGGACTCGGAGGGAGGGAGAGAGGACTCGGAGGGAGGGAGAGAGGACTGGGAGGGCGGGGAGTGGGAGAGAGGACTGGGAGGGCGGGGGGGGGCAGGACTGGGGGGAGAGGACTAGGAGGAAGGTAGAGGACTGGGAAGGGGGGAGAGGGCGCGGAGGGGGAGGTAGAGGACTGGGAGGGCAGGTGGGGAGAGAGGACTTGGAGGAAGGGTAGGGGAGAGAGAACTGGGAGGGCGGGGAGTGGGAGAGAGAACTGGGAGGGCGGGGAGTGGGAGAGAGGACTGGGAGGGCGGGGAGTGGGAGAGAGGATTGGGAGGGCGGGGAGTGGGAGAGAGGACTGGGAGGGCGGGGGGGGCAGGACTGGGGGGGAGAGGACTAGGAGGAAGGTAGAGGACTGGGAAGGGGGGAGAGGGCGCGGAGGGGGAGGTAGAGGACTGGGAGGGCAGGTGGGGAGAGAGGACTGGGAGGGCAGGTGGGGAGAGAGGACTGGGAGGGCAGGTGGGGAGAGAGGACTTGGAGGAAGGGTAGGGGAGAGAGGACTGGGAGGGCAGGGAGTGGGAGAGAGGACTGGGAGGGCGGGGGGGGCAGGACTGGGGGGGAGAGGACTAGGAGGAAGGTAGAGGACTGGGAAGGGGGGAGAGGGCGCGGAGGGGGAGGTAGAGGACTGGGAGAGCAGGTGGGGAGAGAGGACTGGGAGGGCAGGTGGGGAGAGAGGACTTGGAGGAAGGGTAGGGGAGAGAGGACTGGGAGGGCGGGGGGCAGGACTGGGGGGGAGAGGACTAGGAGGAAGGTAGAGGACTGGGAAGGGGGGAGAGGGCGCGGAGGGGGAGGTAGAGGACTGGGAGGGCAGGTGGGGAGAGAGGACTGGGAGGGCAGGTGGGGAGAGAGGACTGGGAGGGCAGGTGGGGAGAGAGGACTTGGAGGAAGGGTAGGGGAGAGAGGACTGGGAGGGCAGGGAGTGGGAGAGAGGACTGGGAGGGCGGGGGGGCAGGACTGGGGGGGAGAGGACTAGGAGGAAGGTAGAGGACTGGGAAGGGGGGAGAGGGCGCGGAGGGGGAGGTAGAGGACTGGGAGAGCAGGTGGGGAGAGAGGACTGGGAGGGCAGGTGGGGAGAGAGGACTTGGAGGAAGGGTAGGGGAGAGAGGACTGGGAGGGCGGGGGGGCAGGACTGGGGGGGAGAGGACTAGGAGGAAGGTAGAGGACTGGGAAGGGGGGAGAGGGCGCGGAGGGGGAGGTAGAGGACTGGGAGGGCAGGTGGGGAGAGAGGACTGGGAGGGCAGGTGGGGAGAGAGGACTGGGAGGGCAGGTGGGGAGAGAGGACTTGGAGGAAGGGTAGGGGAGAGAGAACTGGGAGGGCGGGGAGTGGGAGAGAGGACTGGGAGGGCGGGGAGTGGGAGAGAGGACTGGGAGGGCGGGGAGTGGGAGAGAGGACTGGGAGGGTGGGGAGTGGGAGAGAGGACTGGGAGGGCGGGGATTTTATTTTTTGTGATTATTCCGGTCAAAACTGCTTGATTTTACTGCGGCTTTTAAAAAGATTTGCGATGCAAGTTGCGAAGATTTTTCTACGGGTTTTGCAGAGAACTACTTCAATCGGTGAAATTGCAATTGCATAAAATTGTTTTGCATGGTCTTTCACATTGATGTTTGTTGGTAAATGAGACCTTTTAGTTGTACTCAGGTTTGATGCACGTGAATCAAAGAGGATTTTGGCTGAATGCGCGTTGTGATGGCGTCACATGATGCATCTTGGCCCAAATCTCTCGTCATTTTAAAAATTGCAATTTCCTCTGACTATTGCAGAGTTTCTGTGACCGCAAAATCACAAAATCCTGGAGCAGTCAAATTTTTGGGAGAATTTATACATTTATGTATTTATTTTTAAGATATAGTGAAACTGTAGTAAAAAAAAAACATTTTACAGACAAAAATACACTTTGTTTTGCATTCTTTATGATTCAGAAATAAAAAAAAAAGCACTCTTCGCTCATATTATTTCTTCATTCAAATTTTGTTTGAAACAGTCTGAGAATATCAAAATGTGTACCCAGTATCATGAATTGAATTGTATCATGTCTTGTTGCACCCCTATGAATAACTTTTTGAAGTCTTAACTAGGCTTAACTATTTGTGACTGGACCAGTACTTCAGCACTGGTTTCCCTTTTGTTGTTTATAGTTTTACTTGAGTTGACAGTATTTAAATGTAAATCTGGGAATTTCAGATGGTGGGACATCAAACTCTGTGGAAAATGTAGACCAAAATAATGGAGGATTTGAAAGGAAACGTGTAAAACAGGAAGAATCTGAAGATGAAGACAACGTCTGTATAAGGACAGACTGGGGTTGAGTAACAATGACACTTTAATTCTCATTCAAACTCTTGCTATACTATGCAATTTATTAATATCAACATTTATTGTCATGTGAGCTCCCAATCAGGAAAGACCTCCCGTATCATGTGTGAATTCAAGTGTCCTCCACATCCAGAAGACCTTTAGCAACAGTGGTAACTGTGAGGCAGACAGACAGCTGGCAGTTTATTGTTGCCTTTCAGTCAGTTCACTTGGTATAACACAGGATGTATGGGATACCAAGCTTTCACCACCCTGCTGAAGAGAAGAGATGTTTTCACACTTGTAAGGAAGGTGACGTAGAGGGTCATGATGAATGATAGTCATTTTATCATAATGTGCTTAAGAATGTTTACTACATTTTGAGCCCACAGTGACAAGCATCTAAATTAGGTTCTGTGGCATTTTGTGGTATCATTATACCTTAGCCTCAAAGAAGATGGCATTTGTCCTTGTCTTGAGGTCTGTACCTCTTCTCTACACAGGAAAATGATGCCTGTGATGCCTGTCTGATTTGCCTGGGTATAGTAAAGGACATTTCTGATGCAGCTTGATGTGTGTATGTTTTCCCGTATGTCTGTCAACATGGAAGATATAGATAAGTGTTGCACCACCTGGGCCAGACAGGTGGAACAGTTCGCTGAAATATGTAAGCCAGAGCAGACACATTCTCTTCAGCTGCTGCACTCAGAGCTTATGATAACAAGGAAGTGCTTAACTTCATTATTAAAGAGCATGGTCTTTCAAATAAGGAAACAGAGGATATACAGGCTGCCCAGGCTGTCCCTTTTGCTGCTGAGTCATTCTTTTTTTCTAAAAATAGTTTAACCATTTTTACAATGAGTTTCTAATACTTTTAATTTTCTGTTCCAGGCATGGATGAAGCCCAGGTAGAAGTCTTCTCCTGCTGCTGGTGTTCATTTTCCTATATATCTCAAATTACCCTCTACAAACACGTCAGAAGATACCACTATACGGAATATGAGAGACTGCTACAATCAGGAGAGTTAAAAGACGTAAACCATATCACCGCAATAAGCTCCAGTATTCAACAGATAGCCTCCATTACACTCAACAGTAACTCCTCTAATAAACAAATGCAGAAAGAAGTCTATCCCTGCTCACAGTGTGGGAAGAGTTTTACTCACCGGCGTAACCTCAGACAACACCAGCGCATTCACGCAGGAGAAAAGCCCCATCACTGCTCACGGTGTGGGAAGAGCTTTAATCGACAGAGTAATTTACAAACACACCAGCGCATTCACACAGGAGAAAAACCCTATCACTGCTCAAAGTGTGGGAAGAGCTTTATTCACAAGTGTCATCTACAAAGACACCAGCACATTCACACAAAAGAAAAGCCCTATCACTGCTATCACTGCTCAGAGTGTGGGAAGAGCTTTATTCAACAGAGTAATCTACAAGAACACCAGCGCATTCACACAGGAGAAAAACCGTATCACTGCTCAGAGTGTGGGAAGAGTTTTATTCGACAGAGTGACCTACTAATACACCAGCGCATTCACACAGGAGAAAAGCCTTATCATTGCTCAGAGTGTGGAAAGAGCTTTATTCGACAGGGTGATCTACAAAAACACAAGCGCATTCACACAGGAGAAAAGCAGTATCATTGCTCAGAGTGTGGGAAGAGCTTTATTCAACAGAGTGATCTGCAAAAACACAAGCGCATTCACACAGGAGAAAAGCCATATCACTGCTCAGAATGTGGGAAGAGCTTTAATCGACAGAGTCATCTACAAACACACCAGCACATTCACACAGGAGAAAAGCCGTATCACTGCTCAGAGTGTGGGAAGAGCTTTAATCGACAGAGTACCCTACAAACACACCAGCGCATTCACACAGGAGAAAAACCGTATCACTGCTCAGTGTGTGGGAAGAGTTTTATTCACCAGAGTAATCTACAAAGACACCAGCGCATTCACACAGGAGAAAAGCCGTATCACTGCTCACAGTGTGGTAAGAGTTTTAATCGACAGAGTACCCTACAAACACACCAGCGCATTCACACAGGAGAAAAACCGTATCACTGCTCAGTGTGTGGGAAGAGCTTTATTCGACAGAGTGAATTACAAAGACACCACCGCATTCACACAGGAGAAAAGCTGTAAGAATGCTCAAAGTGTCGGAAGAGTTTTAAGAGTATTTTCATACAACTACAACAAATTCTCATAGCATAGTTACTGATTTGAGATCTATTTTAATTGCTGTACTTTAATTGCTTTAACTGTAATTGCTGTAATAGAGGCTGGTGCTGGTCATGGTATCTGGGATTCATTCAATTTACTAATGGGTAAGATTCCAGAACCCTGTCTTCATTTCCCTTAATGCACAACCCACCACCATGTACAGAGTTAAGCTGCATAAAAAAGATGCTCTTGGTTCCACCTGACTCCACTGATTGTGTTTTTCACTTGCAGTATAATTCATTACTGCTTTTAATGAAATAAAGACTTTTTCCACCATTAAAAAGTCTCGTGTTCTCTTTTTTACATCTAATTTCTAAGGTGGGCAAGAGGGATTTACTGGACAAGCAGGAAAGAAAAATATATTTTTCTTATCAGGTATGTTTTAGGGAAATGGTTATTAACAACAAGGTCAACACCATCAGCTGAATCAACTCCAAGCAGTGCAGAACTGTATTAGAATTGTAGATTTATTTTTTTTCCATCACTAGCGGTGGGAGTTTTAGGGCTTACTCCTTACAATTCTTAAAAAGTAACTGAAACATTCTGAATGACTGGTAAATCTGAATTATAAAACAAATTCTCTTGTACAGAACTCAGTCCAATATGGATTTATGTAAGTTTAAATATTAGTCACATTGATCCCAATGTTAACAGAGGCACTGTTTTGACTTAAAATTAAATTCTAAACCCATGGTAGTGTGGTTTATACCTGAATGACCACAACATCTTTAACTTACACAATTGTATGCAAAACTGGAGCAAACAATTAAAATGGATTTTTTAATTTTTTTTTTGCAAATGTTAATATACAGGTACTTTATATTTCATTAACTTAAATAAATAAAATAGTAATTGTGGCATGTGCAAAATATTGCCTGCATGCTGGGCAGAAAGGAAATGCAAAATACCTAAATGAACCTAAGGACCTGAAGAAAGATTTAGCTGACACAGCAACAGTGGTTTATCATTCTACTCTGCAGTGTTGCTTGCACAATTATGGCATACATGGAAGAGTCATCGGAAGGAAACCTGACCTGTAACCTCGTAACAAAACTGCATCTGAAACATTCAAAACAATATTTTGATAGAAATGCCAGCGATATTTTGGAGTGCCTGCTGACTGATGAACTCTGTCCACAATCACAAAAGGTTTATTAGGTATGTTAAGGTATATGGAGCATCATTTGATGGAGAGAAAACCTTGCCAGCTGTTAAGCATGGAGGTGGCAGAAAACATTACATAAGTAGATGGTATAGGATATAAAGTGTAATCACTGTGTGTAACTACAAATGTTTCAACAAAACCAGATGACAGAAACCAGCTTAATATACAGCCCCAATTCTGAAAAAGTTGGGACAGTAGGTGCTAATAAAAACAAAGAGGAGTGATTTGAAATGTACGTTGACTTGTATTTATACAAAAAATGTATAAAGATGAGGTATCGGATGTTTTACCTAATCAACTGCATAGTTTTTTGAAGATAAACTTTTATTTTGAAATTGATGCATGCAACATGTTCCAAAAAAGTTGGGACGGGGCAATTTAGGACTAATAGCGATGTGACAAGTTGAAATAAGAAGGTGATGTAATCATCTAATTATAGTATATAAGGAGCCACCAAAAAAGTCCTAGTCCTTCAAGAGCAAGGATGGGTTGAGGCTCGCCAATCTGCCAACAGACAAACAACATTCCCCAAAGACAAATCGGTAGGATTTTGGGCAATTCATCTTCAGTGCACATTATAATTAATACAGTGGGGGAAATAAGTATTGAACTTTTTTTTCAGTGAATATATTTCCAATGAGATTATTCACATGAAATTTTCACCAGACTTTGGTATTAACTCAAGAAATCCACACATATAAAGAAATCCAGACATTAAAGTCCATAAATGAAGTTATGTGTAATGAAGAGCAATGATACAAGAAAAAAGTACTGAACACACTAACTGGAAATTATTTAATACTTAGTGGAGAAGCCTTAGTTTCTGTATCTGATAAAAACGATGCTGCTGTCTCTGCATAGCAAGCCATCCGACAAGCGCAAAACAACAGCAACCAGCAACATCTTCCTCTTTTCGGCGTCACGAAGTCGAGTCCGTCCCAAAAGCCATCTATTAATCGTCCCATCACACTCATGGACTCGTTCCTTATGTGGCGGTCACAGTAGGCCTTAGCGCTCCATTGACTTCCATTCAAACGCATCCGAAACGGCAGAAGAGAAACGCAAGCTCACGTGTAGAATTTTGGTACTACGCTGCGTGATGAAAGTTCAGATTTGGTGATCTCTGACCTGTGTAATTGTATCACTTAAAGACATGTGACTAATAGATGATCATGATGTCCCTGCATGACCTTTTTAGTAAAAAAGAAAGAAATTAAAAAATGGAAGTGCTAATTTTAGCGGTATCGAGCAATCCTGTACTGTACAACACAGCTTTGAAAGATTATAAAAACAACTTAAAAGAGAGTCTGCCAGGAACAGATGGTATACTTAACAGATGGAAGCATAAAATTATTTTTTTAATTGCTTCAAATATTGTCTGAGATTTTACTGCTGTAAAACGTCATTACATATGAAAACTTCAGAGCCCTGAAGTGTGATGATGTCATATCCTGTTTCCGCCGACATTCACAGTGGCGTCCGACAAAAATACGCACGCTTAAAGCCTAGTGTGACCGCGGCATTAGCTGACGTCATCAAAGTGTGCACTCAGAGGAAGGCCACAATGGCGAAGTGTGCCATTTGGGACAGGTCCAACAGAAGAAGAGGAATTGCGGTTTTACAGCCTTGAGTGAACGGTTTATTTTTCTCACTGAGGTAATCTTTTCTACATGAAAATATTCCTGACTGGTTTATATACAATAACAGATTTGATCGATTTAAAAATAAGCTTGTTACTGTGTCTGTATTTGAGGATGTTCACTATGTTCTACTTTAAGACCTGAGGTAAGTTTAACTAGCTGAGCTGCTCGGCTAATAGTTAGTGACTGAATCCCAAACCTTCGAAGTGCAGAACAGAGAGAATGATACAGTGGCGTATTAAATCATTTTTATAACACGGATAGATCCGGAGGGTCAGGTTTAGTGCTGAACTATGATTTACTGGGTGGTATAAGCGTGGATGAGTGGTTGAAAGAGATGGACAGGATACAGGAGGAAGATATAAAAGAAAGGAGACGCTGAAATTAATGAGAGAGGAATTGAAGAGCTGCATTTTGCATTTGTTATGCTAATATACCAGTTTCGGCGGAAACCCCATAGAAACCGTGTCTTTTATATATACATTAGCGCGGTAACATACAATACAATAATACACCAGACTACAGTGCTAATTGTTTTGTTTTCGCCAGCTCACATTACTCATTCTGTTACATCGGGCTGCGCCGAAATCGCTTACAACCTTACTATACAGTAGGCGAGAAATACCCGGATGGTGTACTGCTTTCGCGAGATTTTGCAGCGTGCAACTAAGTGTAAGTCCTGAAAAGTGAAGTCAAAATGTTTCGATCGCCCCCAGGTGGCTGGATGCAGTATAGGTCATAAACCCCGCCCTCTCCATGTAATCTAATGGGACGTGAGACAAACTAAACAATCAAATTACACTTAAAATAATTTTTTTTCCAAAGATGGTTTCTGTCATTTTAGGTAGTTTGTACCACGCTGATGTAAGTTCAAGTGTTTTGTTTTTAAAATAAGTTTGATTTTAGTCAGTTATTTGATTCTATAAAAACGGGGGGGGGGGGGGGGGGGGGTCTGACGTCATGATTGACAGTTGTGATTGACAGTTGTGATTGACCACTTCTCTGAGCGAAGTAGTTACTGAGGCACCAACAGATTTTTTTCAGGATCTTCAGGAGGAGATTGGCGCTTTAACTTTAATTTCTAAATTTCCGTAACTATTGAAAAAGTTCAGGGGCATGTGCTTGCAATTGATTCTGTGGGAGTGTGGCCGGGACCTTTTGATCTCACATCAAATTATTAAATTAATCCACGTACGCAGACAAATAAAATCAACACGTTAAACAGTGTCTTTCTTTAAGAATTTAATTCCACAGTGAGCACTGCACCGCCCTTCTGTCTCGCGCTCTGTATTATGATCCTGTTGAGTGCAGCACCTGCGTGCTTCATATCATCAATGCCGTGGTTTGCGTCGCGCGGGCTTTAATTCAATTTATTTCAATTCAGTTTTATTTGTATAGCATTTTTTACAATAGACATCGTCTCAAAGCAGCAAGCTTTATTCACACTGTCCTGTGTATGTGACATGCTCTACTGTTTAAAATTGGAATTCATAATCAGCTCTTTGTGAAGAAAGTCTCGGCTTCCAAATTATGTATTTTTTTAATCTCGAATTCAAACATTAAATGTTGTTGTGATGTTCTTTATGGTGCGTGAGTGTGGTAGACCGCATGCTGACTCAAAACGGAAACAAGATGCGCGAGTACATGGATCATCTCCTTGTCTTAAATACACATTTTATCGAAAAATAAACATGAATGAATATCAGATGGTATGTTAAATGGAGTACTGCTTTCTGAAATTCATCTCTCATGTAATAACCCAATCCAAGTTTTAACTGCAGGAAGAAGAAAAAAAAGGTGACTGAAATTGAACGGAACTGAAACACATGAAAGATACAAATGAAAGACTTTAAACAGCGTACTTAATGTCGATTTGAAGGGGAGCATGGCAAAAAACAAGCAAAGAACTGAAAATTCACAGGTCATGCATAAACATCCTGTAGACATTAATAAATGCAGATGATTAATTTCGATGAACGTGTCAAAAACTAAAGTTTTTAGACTTTAGTCTAAAGTCTAAACTAAAGTATGTATTTTATATATATATATATATATATATATATATATATATATATATATATATATATATATATAAAAATACAATGGACAAACATGAATTGAATTGAATGCCTAAAAATACCCCTTAGCTGTTCTTAAATCACTGTAAACCATGGCTTCTTAGGGCATATTGCTTTATTGTTCTCCCTGTTTTCTTTTAACTTTACAGTGGGTTCTGCAGTTATGCTTATGATCAGAGCCTCCTTTTCCTGAAACACCATTTAGACCTCATAATAAGACCTTATAATGGAATCAGCAGGGATGCGACCGTGTTCTTCTAGAAAACCTCCACACACTCCTGGTCCCACTGACTCACAGGTAAGTTATCTATATGTGTGCAATTAAACATAACATTTTTAATAACTAAGAGATTCACCTGATTGTGTGAATGTTCTTCTCTTAATCAGCTTCCATCATTGGTAGGTTGCATGCTCTCCTACTAATCAAGTAAACCATGTTATTATTGTCTCTTCATTATTCTCATGGACTATATGTTGTGTTATACCACAGTTAGTCTCAGTCCACTAATTTGATTGGTCAAGTGACATTCCAAGAGTGCTGATATTTAGTATAACGGCACTGGGACACTTCACTGTGTGTATCACTCCACTTATCTGTGTTTGCTGCATAAATTACAAATCTAGCAGTAGATCATTACATTGAAACTGTTACTACACTTACTACAGGCTGTCAGTTAGTCTGTGTGTTACACGGCAATATGGAAAGCTCTACCTAGCTGTGGCTGTTTTGGGAATTATTTCCATTGACAGCAAAAATATACCAATATTTGGCCATATTGCGTCTGAAGTTTTAGTTACTTGATCTTAATTTCTTATTAAGAAAACTGTCACATAAAAGCACGATCACACTCGCAGTTGTACTGCTGTACTGAATATCGGCACTGCTGTGATTACCTGCAGCCTCGTGTCTACGGCCGAATCACAGCCGTGCCGATATTCTTTATAAGAGCACTTTTGCACATGCAATATCACTTAATCGACTTTCTTTTGTAAATAAGTATTATTACTCTTTGTTCATTAGCTTTGTGGGGATGTGCAGACAGAAAAATATACCTCTTCAGATGGAGGGACATCAGGCTCTGTAGAACACATCACCTGTGTGAACCTTCAGGAACATGTAAAAAAGGAAGAAACTGTAGATGAAGAATACTTCTGTAAGTCAATATGGCTCATTACAGTCCAGTCTAATATTCAGAAATAATTTTTAGTCCAATCTAATTTGTGAATGAACCACATCACTGACTTTTCCCCATTTATATTTTGTACTTCACTTTTTTAAAGCGACACCAGTCTCTGTGGGACACATCACACCTCTGGACCTACAGAATCATGTGAAAAAGGAAGAAACTGAAGATAAAGATGATCTCTGTAAGACAACAGGGTGTATTATGGTCCAGACTGAAACTCAATAACTAGGGGTGTAACAATACATGACACGTGACACGATGCATCAGGAATCAAAATTGTGGTGATGTGCGTTATGGAAATTTCTGATATCAGCATTCAATTAATCATGTTTGAATTGTCAAAAGTGCAATTGCACGAAATTGTCTTTCGCTGTGATTTTTTTTTTGTTGGTAAATGAGACCTTTTTGTTGTACCCATGTTCGTCACTCATGAATGAAAGAGAGCTTTGGCTGATGATGAGGTCACGATAACATGTCTTGGTCAAAATCTGCTGTAATTTAAAAAAATTGCAAGCTCTTCTGAATATTGCAGCGTGTGCTTTATTTTGTGTAAGGTTCTGCAATCGCAAAATCTTGAAGGGACTGGCTTATGCAGTCACATTTTTGTGAGAATTAATACATTTATCTATTTAGTTTTAAGACATGGTAAATCTGTAGTACATTTTGTTTTACAATATTAAACCTTTGTTTGTAAGACAAAATGCACATTGTTTTTCATTGTTTATGAATCAGAAAAAAAAAAGTAGTACTCTTTTCAGTCATAGTATTTTTCCATTCAAATTTTGTTTAAAATATTCTGAAAATATAAAAACGTGAACCCAGTATAATGAATTGAATTAAATCGTGTATGGTTACACCCCTATAAATAATTTTTTGAAGTCTTCACTAGGCTTTATTTGTGACTGGACCAGTCCTTCAGCATTGGTTTCCCTTTTGTTCTTTATAGTTTTACTTGAGTTGACAGTATTTAAATGTAAATCTTGGAATTTCAGATGCTGGGACAACAAACTCTGTGGAAGATGTAGACCAAAATAATGGAGAATATGAAAGGAAGCATGTAAAAAAGGAAGAGTCTGAAGATGAAGACAACCTCCATACAAGGACAGACTGGGGTTGAGTAACACTGACACTTTCATTCTCATTCAAACTCTTGGTATACTGTACAGTTTATTAATATCAACATTTATTGTCATGGAAGCTCCCAATCAGGAATGACCTGCTGTATCATGTGTGAAATCAAGGGTCCTCCACATCCAGATGATATTCAGTAACAGTGGTAGCTGTGAGGCAGTCAGACAGCTGGCAGTTTATTGTTGCATTTCAGTCAGTTCACTTGGTATAACACAGGATGTATGGGATACCAAGCTTTCACCATCCTGCTGAAGAGAAGACATGTTTTCATGCTTGTAAGGAAGGTGAGGTGTGGTGACGTAGAGGGTCGTGTCAGCTATACAGCTGTCTTCACCACTGTCTTTCAGTTTTTACACTTTACACCGCTTTGAGAACATTTTTTATACTTGCTCTATTGGTTTAGAATGATAACGTACCTCAGTGAGTCATTTTATGATGATGAATATTAAGATTTTTTTTTTGCTAGTTTTTGAGCCCACTGTGACAAGGCTCTAAACTAGTTTCTGTTTAGCTTGCAAACAGGTGCTAACATGAGCTTGTGGTATCATCAAACCATGGCTTCAAAGAAGGTGGGTATTTGTACTTGTCTTGAGAACTGTACCTCTTCTCAACACAGGAAGATGATGCCTGTGATACCTACTTGGTTTGCCTTGGTATAGTAAAGGACATTTCTGATGCAGCCTGGTGTGTGTGTATGCTTTCTTCCAGATAGGTCACATTTGTTGAAAAAAAAAATCTGACATACGATGGTGGAACAGTAGGGTGATTTTTGTTTCTTTTTAGTTTGCTGAGCCGCCCCAGAGAGACTCTGATGGCAACGTGGAAGATATAGATGAGTGTAGCATGACCTGGGCCATACAGGTGGAGCAGTTCACTGAAATTTGCAAGCCAGAGCAGACACATTCTCTTCAGCTACTGCACTCACCACTTATGATAACAAGGAAGTGCTCAACCTCATTATTAAAGAGCATGGCCTTTCAAATAAAGAAATACAAGATATACAGGCTTTGCCAGTCTGTCCCTTTGGCTGCCGAGTGCATGCAGCATGAGATCAATAATCCCTTCTGCTGTTTGACGATGCAGCTCAAAAGCTGGATATGGAATGTCCTGCTGTAGCAATGCAGTGTTTTTCCTTCTTCTGGTCCCCACAAGTGTTAGCAGGTTTACCTGCTGAAAGGTCCAACATGAAGTCTAAAGGCCTACCAGCTTTCATTTGTAACTTAGAACTTCTTACTACTTTTAAGCGGCAGGTGCTGGAGTGGTGCCAAAGGAAAGAAAAGTTCCAGAGCTTAAGTCAGGGGACGTTAACTTTCTCTCGTACAAGAATACTTACTTCCCCAGAAAGTACATATTCTCCGAAAGGTGTTTCAGCAATCTCTGTACATTACTTGTATTTCTACTAAATTACGTAGATGTTCATCATCATCATCTTATTTTGCTAGCAAAAATTAACCAGGCTAATTTTAACTGGCCTTGTCAAACTATGAAATTGCTTTACATGTCTTACTAATACTTATATATAATAATTCTGACATTTATAACTATTTATTATAACATAATATAACTATTTATTATATTTCACTTACTAAGTAAGAGTTGTTGGTTACTTTTATTTCCAATGCCCTTGCGTTATTGATGTACTGCTATGAAAGGCATCACTGCCTGCATTGTACCATGCTTTTACTTTTTTTTGTTGTGAAAGTGTGCTTTACTGCATTAAAAAATCTACATTGATAATCAGTATTGTCAGTTATGAAAAATTATTTTAACTAATCAGCCCTACTCTATAGCTGATATGAACCTTTATGTTGCCAAGTGTCCCCTTCCTTACAGGCATGAATAGATGTGTATTCAGCCAGGTGCATAAAGATGTGGTAACCTATATTTGTTTGATGGATTGTTTCTTTCTTTCTGAGAAAAGGGTTTTATATTCATGACTTAATATTACTCGAGCTGGGCTGTATCTGTGTGATGGGCACAGTTTAGGTGGGTTTTACTTGGTGGGCAATAAAACTTTATTGATTTGTATTGCATTAAAGTTTTCCCCAAATAACAATCTTAAGCTAGGGTTATTCAAATGTCATAAACTTTCATTTCTATTTTCCTCATCTTGCTGAAAGAGCTAACAGCTGTAGCCTGATTACACAGCATGTATGGTTGGCATAAAGCCAGCACAATTGCCAATTAAGCTGCACACTGAATTGCACACACAAATTGAGGGAATCGCATCTAAACAACAGTAACGAGCTACACAAATATGGTGAGCATAGAGAGGCCTGAGCGCGAAAGTGAGGATGAAGGTGGGTTATCTGCTCTTGATGACACTGTTCCAGAGAAAGACCGCACTGCTTCTGGTTTGGATATCTAATACATGACAAAACACAGTTAAGCTCAAAATGCAATTCAAGACCAGATCCTGTATGGAGAAATAGTGGAGAAACTCAAAATCAGTGTTATGGGGCAGAGAACGATGTTGTCATGCAATATCATACAGAACGTGTCCATCATCATTGCCCTGGTTGTGGAGACTCAATTGTCTGGTTCTTTAAAAATGGTCTTCCAACACGAGTTCTCCCATGAAACAAGAGACTGTTGAAGTACAGGTCTAAATGTGAAATGGGATATGGTCCTGAATCTAAATCTGATTTTCTAAAAATATTAGCAGTAACATAATTAGGTCCTTAGGCTAACTGATGTCCACTCACTGGTCCAATGATGGTATCCAATGACGTGGTAGTAGGATTCTTGCGTGTTTGTCTTTTCAAAACGATGTGGATACATTTGAATTATTAAACTTGTTATTCCAATTCTGTTTGATTATCTCTTAAATTAAATCTGACTCCAATTGTAAATAAAATGTATTTATGCCCTAGTTATTGGTAGATCACGAGTTTGTAAATGCTTTTAATCTTTAACATTTGATTAATTCTAGTTAATTCCATACTTTTAGATTGTGCTCGTTCTTTAGGATTCCTATGCCTCTTAGAGAGTCTTGTGCCGGCTGTGTGCGGATCTCGCAATCACAAAACTAGTCACTCTTGAACAGAGGTAAATTAACTAATTACTTAGATGGCTGCTCATGCTTGCCCTTTTATCTAAAAGTATGTTTAGTTCCCTTAGGTAGTAGACACTTAATTATAGTAACTAGGGCTGGGCGATAAAACGGTATCGGTATTGATCAATGGTACACCTTTACTGGTAATGATAGAAAAAATGTTCAGTATAACACTCGATAAAATGTAAACAGACATGAAGTTTGGTTGCATGAACAACCCTCAAGCGTGCACTGTCCTTGGATCATAAACAGTGTATCATGTGCCTTGATAAAGGAGCGTGCTACGAGTGACAAACAAACAGCCAATAACAAGTTGCGTATCTGTGGGGTTCGGTTGTGTCATCGCCATGTGACATCGGAACACACGAACACATTTGAAAATAAGTTCAGAGCTTGCCGAGAAGATTGTGAATAAAAAAGACATGTCAGCTCACCAGTGTGGCAGTTTTTTTTTTGGTTTCTTTTCATCTGACCAACATCAGAACACCGTGTGTGTAAGCCGTCCCGGCCAAGTACAGAAACACAAGCTGCAAGAGACTTGTAATGTGCATGCGCAGCACTCCGCACATGCATAGTGCGTGTGACTCTGTACAGCAGGCAAGGAAGAAATTTGACATTTTGCCGCTTTTTTGTGTTTTCTGTTAAATTGTTGCCTGGGGGGGGGTGCTCAGCACAGTGTTAGATGGGGACCTCAGCACAGTGTTATCCGGAAGTAAGTGTTAAAGTGGAAGTTTTATACGAGTTTTATACGAGTTGCCCAACCCATCAAAATCATTCCAAATGCAAGTAGACACTCATGAAAACATACTAAGTGGACTGCTAGATCAAGATCATGGTGGGAAATTGCGTCCGATTGGCTATTACAGCCGAAAGAAATTCGACCCATGCACAACCTGTGCATAGGTCGAACACTCCCTCCCCCGGCGGTCCTGGCCCTCTGGGCAAAATGTCTTCACATGAACTGGGCGACTGAGCAGCATCCTCAGCGGAGCAGGAAGGCAGAACGACGTCCTCAGCTGAACACGAAAGCAGAGCAAAGCTTTTTGCTGCAATGGGAGGTGGAGAAACTTCCTCAGCAGAACAGGGTGGCTGAGTGGCCTCCTCAATTCCGCAGAGATTCTGAGCGTCATTCTCCATCGACTTTGCGGCCTGAGCTCGGTTGGTTACGTCGTCAGTCTCAGACATGAGGAGAACTTGGTTAGTCATAAAGTCTGCTTCAGGCGCAAGCAGAACTTAGTCATCTGTGTCCGCAGACTCGGGCACGAGCAGAACTTGGTTGTCCGTGTCAACAGACTCTGGCATGAGCAGAACTTAGTCATCTGTGTCAAGCATACTCAGGCATGAGCAGAACTTGGTCATCCATGTCAGCAGATTCGGGTGTGGGCAGAACTTGGTGGTCCGTGTCAACAGACTCTTGCGAGAGCATAACTTGGTTGGTCATGACGTCGGTTTCAGGTGTGAGCAGAACCTGGTTGGTCGTGACTTCGGCTTCAGGCATGAGCAGAACCTGGTTGGTCATGTCAACAAACTCTGACGTGAGCATAACTTAGTTGGTTGTGACGTTGACTTCAGGCGTGAGCAGAACCTGGTTGTTCGTGACGTCGGTTTCAGGCCTGAGGAGAACTTGGTTGTTCATGATATCAGCTTCAGGCATGAGCAGAACCTGGTTGGTCATGACGTCAGTTTTGACCTGGGACAGGAACTTGGCATGAGCAGAGCTTGGGTTGGCCGTCTCTTCGACCTGGGACAGGAACTTGGCGTGAGCAAAGCTTGGGTTGGCCGTCTCTTCGACCTGGGACAGGAACTTGGCTTGAGAGGTCGTCTCTTCGACCTCGGACAGGAACTTGGCATGAGCAGAGCTTGGGTTGGCCGTCTCTTCGACCTGGGACAGGAACTTGGCGTGAGCAAAGCTTGGGTTGGCCGTCTCTTCGACCTGGGACAGGAACTTGGCTTGAGAGGTCGTCTCTTCGACCTCGGACAGGAACTTGGCATGAGCAGAGCTTGGGTTGGCCGTCTCTTCGACCTGGGACAGGAACTTGGCGTGAGCAAAGCTTGGGTTGGCCGTCTCTTCGACCTGGGACAGGAACTTGGCTTGAGAGGTCGTCTCTTCGACCTGGGACAGGAACTTGGCTTGAGAGGTCGTCTCTTCGACCTGGGACAGGAACTTGGCTTGAGAGGTCGTCTCTTCGACCTCGGACAGGAACTTGGCTTGAGAGGTCGTCTCTTCGACCTCGGACAGGAACTTGGCTTGAGATGTCGTCTCTTCGACCTCAGACAGGCACTCGGCTTGAGAGGCTGTCTCTTCGACCTGGGACGGGAACTCGGTGCGAGCAGAGCTTGGGTTGGCCGTCTCTTCAACCTGGGACAGTAACGTGTCTTGGGAGGCCATCTCTTCGACCTGGGACAAGAACTTGGCGTGAGAGGCCGTCTCTTCGACCTCGGACAGGAACTTAGCGTGAGAGGCCGTCTCTTCGACCTCGTACAGGAACTTAGCGTGAGAGGCCGTCTCTTCGACCTCGGACAGGAACTTGGCATGAGAGGCCAGAAACTTGGCTTGAGAGGTTGTCTCTTCGACCTCGGACAGGAACTTGGCTTGAGATGTCGTCTCTTCGACCTCAGACAGGAACGTGGTGTGAGCAAAGATTGGGTTGGCCGTCTTTTCGACCTGGGACAGGAACTTGGCATGAGCAGAGCTTGGGTTGGCCGTCTCTTTGACATGGGACAGTAACGTGTCTTGGGAGGCCTTCTCTTCGACCTCGGACAGGAACTTGGCTTGAGATGTCGTCTCTTCGACCTCAGACAGGAACGTGGCGTGAGCAAAGATTGGGTTGGCCGTCTTTTCGACCTGGGACAGGAACTTGGCATGAGCAGAGCTTGGGTTGGCCGTCTCTTTGACATGGGACAGTAACGTGTCTTGGGAGGCCTTCTCTTCGACCTCGGACAGGAACTTGGCATGAGAGGCCGTCTCTTCAACCTTGAAACAGGAACTTGGCTTGAAAGGTTGCCTCTTCAACCTCAGACAGGAACTTTGTTTGAGAGGTTGCCTCTTCGACCTCGAACATGAACTTGACTCAACGCTGGAGCTCTGGAGCTGAGACCTCCTCATGGGTATCAGGCTGAAACTCTGGAGCTGAGGTCACCACGTTGATCTCTGGCTGGAGCTCGGCAGGTGAGACCTCCTCGTGGTTCACCGGCTGGAGCTCTGAGGTCACCACGTTGACCTCCGGCTGGAGCTTCGCAGGTGAGACCTCCTCGTGGGTCTCAAGCTGGAGCTCTGAGGTTGCCACGTTAACCTCCGGCTTGAGCTCAGCAGGTGAGACCACTTCATGGGTCTCAGGTTCGAGCTCTGGAGAGGAGGTCGCCATGTTGACCTCCGGCTGGGGCTCGGCAGGTGAGACCACCTCGTGGGTCTCAGGGTCGAACTCTGGAGATGCTCCCTTGTGGAGCCGTTTGTGAGTATGCCAGCTGCTCCTGAAGCATCCCTGAGAGCAGAAATATGATCCCTGGATCCCACGTCTCCTGCATGTGGGACACTGCAGCTAGGCCTCTTTGAAGCAGCCCTTGGCTGTGCAGGTCGGTGTCACCTCCACCACTGAACTGTCGACCGGAGCCTGACGCTGAGCTGTGGAGGCTTCCCTGTCAATCCACTCGTAATAGGTGTGGAATGGCAGGTCAGCCTTGACTAGGCTTCACTCCTCCAAGAATAGTTCCGCAAACTGCATTACGTTATGGAGGGCACTGAACCCTGTATGGGCCAGATGCTCCACCCAGTCATGGGCCGGGCCATAAAACCGGGAGCGAGCTCACACCATGACCCCAATCCACTGTCTCTTGTCCAGCTTGAGGTGTGCTAGGCTTGAGAAGTGCATCTAGCTGTGGAACAAGAACTGCGTCAGGTAGTCACTTACCCCACAATTCTCCTCCGGGAGGTTGATGGCAGTCTACTGGGGAAACTGGACTGACAGGAAAGGTGGCCAGACATCCACATGTACACTGCCATGATGCTCTCCATGCTTTCCTGCTGCATCCATGGTAAGGCGTAGTATTCTGTCACAATACTCACGTAATTGAGATTAGGACAGATGCAAGTGCAGTTAAACAGTTTTATTAAAGGAGACAAAGGGAGACAAATCCAAATCAGTAATCCAAAGCGTGTCCAAAAACAAAAGGTCAGGCGATCGGCAAACAGGCATAAATAGCTCGAGGCAATAATCAGAGTCAATAAACGAGGTCAGAGAACATGAAACGAAATGAGAACAAAGTACAACCGCTTGGCAAGTGAGTTAAACTCAATACAAGTCATTGTGTTCAAACAGTCCTTTTATATTGTGGTTGTGAGTGCTGTGAAATTGATGCAGGTGTGCCTGATTAGCATGAACATGAATGTTCTGGGAAGTGTAGTCCATGGTGGCCATGTTTGTAGGCCGCAGTGCAGGATAGGAAATGTAGTCACAGGTTTGCTGTGCCATGAAACTATCCTCATGTCCACCCTTATAAATGTAAAAATTTGTACAGTAATAGGCATTTGCTCAGTCTGCATTATTTAGAAAGACATTATTTAAAAGCTGTCAGTATTATAAAATTCTGTGAGATCGATCAGTTGATCAAATCCCAGCTCTAGTTTTAATGATGAACGTCTACGTGGCAACTTTTGATCAACATATACATTATCCCAGGTGTATAGCATCATGTGGAATAGTTAGTCTAGTAGAGCTACCAGAACTTACTGCAACCTTACTCTATATAAATCCTATTTTTTCTTGTGACCTTGTTGGGATCCCTTAGAATCCACTAAAAGAAAGATTATAAGAAGATTTCTTGCCGCTAATGTTTACATTTTAGTTTTGTGCTGTGTGACTTGGTTTTCCATTCTCTGTACGTCTTCACCAGAAGTTATACTTGTCATTGCCTCATTTGTAATCTATAGAGCACTGGTTACATTCATTCTTTTTTCTAAACATAGTTTAACTATTCTCACAATGAGTTTTTACTAATGCTGTTCATTTTCTGCTCCAGACATGGATGATGCCCAGGTAGAAGTATTCTCCTGCTCTCAGTGTTCACTTTCCTGTACATCTGAAATTTATCTCCACAAACACATCAGAAGATACCACTATGAGGAATATGAGAGACTGCTACAATCAGGAGAGTTAAAAGACGTAAACCATGTCACCGCAATAAGCTCCAGTATTCAACAAATAGCCTCCATTACACTCAACATAAACTCCTCTAATAAACAAATGCAGAACGGAGTCTATCCCTGCTCACAATGTGGGAAGAGTTTTACTCACCGGAGTTATCTCCAACAACACCAGCGCATTCACACAGGAGAAAAACCATATCACTGCTCAAAGTGTGGGAAGAGCTTTATTCACAAGTGTAATCTACAAAGACACCAGCACATTCACACAGGAGAAAAACCATATCACTGCTCAGAGTGTGGGAAGAGCTTTATTCAACAGAGTAATCTACAAGAACACCAGCGCATTCACACAGGAGAAAAACCGTATCACTGTTCAGAGTGTGGGAAGAGTTTTATTCGACAGAGTGACCTACTAATACACCAGCGCATTCACACAGGAGAAAAGCCGTATCATTGCTCAGAGTGTGGGAAGAGCTTTATTCGACAGAGTGACGTACAAAAACACCAGCGCATTCACACAGGAGAAAAGCCCCATCACTGCTCAGAATGTGGGAAAGGCTTTGTTCAACAGAGTCATCTACAAGAACACCAGCGCATTCACACAGGAGAAAAACCGTATCACTGCTCAGAATGTGGGAAGAGCTTTATTCGACAAAGTGACCTACTAATACACCAGCGCATTCACACAGGAGAAAAGCCATATCACTGCTCAGAATGTGGGAAGAGCTTTATTCGACAGAATAATCTACAATCACACCAGCTCATTCACACAGGAGAAAAGCCATATCACTGCTCAGAGTGTGGGAAGAGCTTTAATCGACAGAGTCATCTACAATCACACCAGCTCATTCACACAGGAGAAAAACCGTATCACTGCTCAGTGTGTGGGAAGAGCTTTAATCACCAGAGTAATCTACAAAGACACCAGCGCATTCACACAGGAGAAAAGCCGTATCACTGCTCAGAGTGTGGTAAGAGTTTTAATCGACAGAGTAATCTACAATCACACCAACGCGTTCACACATGAGAAAAACCCTATCACTGCTCAGAATGTGGGAAGAGCTTTATTCGACAGAGTGAATTACAAAGACACCACTGCATTCACACAGGAGAAAAGCTGTAAGAGTGCTCAAAGTGTGGGAAGAGTTTTATTCAAGAGTATTTTCATACAACTACAACAAATTCTCATAGCATAGTTACTGATTTGAGATGTACTTTAATTGCTGTACTTTAATTGCTTTAACTGTAATTGCTGTAATAGAGGCTGGTGCTGGTCATGGTATGTGGGATTCATTCAGTTTACTAATGGGTAAGATTCCAGAACCCTGTCTTCATTTCCCATAATGCACAACCCACCACCATGTAGTTAAGCTGCATAAAAAAGATGCTCTTGGTTCCACCTGACTCCACTGATTTTGTGTTTTTCACTTGCAGTATACTTCATTACTGCTTTTATTGAAATAAAGACTTTTTCCACCATTAAAAAAGTCTCATGTTCTCTTTTTTAAATCTAATTTCTAAGGTGGGCAAGGGGGATTTACTAGACAAGCAGGAAAGAAAAAATATTTTTCTTATCAGATATGATTTAGGGAAATGGTTATTAACAACAAGGTCAACACCATCAGTTGAATCAACTCCAAGCAGTGCAGAACTGTATTAGAATTGTAGATTTTTTTTTCCATCACTAGCAGTGGGAGTTTTAGGCCTTACTCCTTACAATTCTTAAAAAGTAACTGAAACATACTGAACGACTGGTAAGTCTGAATTATGAAACAAATTCTCTTGTAGAGAACTCAGTCCAATATGGATTTATGTAAATTTAAAAATTAGTCACATTGATCCCAATGTTAACAGAGGCACTGTTTTGCCTTAAAATTAAATTCTAAACCCATGGTAGTGTAGTTTATACCTGAATGACCACAACATCTTTAACTTGCACAACTGTATGCAAAACTGGAGCAAACAATTAAAATGGATTTTTTTTTTTGCAAATGTTAATATACAGGTACTTTATATTTCATTAACTTAAATAAATAAAATAGTAATTGTGGCATGTGCAAAATATTGCCTGAATGCTGGGCAGAAAGGAAATGCAAAATCCCTAAATGAACCTAAGGACTTGAAGAAAGATTTAGCTGACACAGCAACAGTGGTTTATCATTCTACTCTGCAGTGTTGCTTGCACAATTTGTACCTTTAATTTAGGTTTCCTTTGTTAGTATAAAAAGAAAAAAAAACTGTGAATGATTGCTGCTGTGTGTTACTTGGTTTGTTTTTTCTTCTCAATGAAATAACTGGGGGGAAGAAAAGAAATGTTCAGCAGAAATGTTCAGTAGAAACGTTCAATAGAAATGGTCTGCAGAAATGTTCAGTAGAAATGTTCAGCAGAAATGTCCAGAAGTAATGTTCAGCAGGAATGGTCAGTAGAAATGTTCAGTAGAAATAAAACTGGAGATTGTTTGTTTGAGCTGAAATTAAAAAAAAGGGGGGGGGGGGGGGGTCCAGAGATATTTTGGAGTGCCTGCTGACTGATGAACTCTGTCCACAATCACAAAAGGTTTATTAGGTATGTTAATGTATATGGAGCATCATTTGATGGAGAGAAAACCTTGCCAGCTGTTAAGCATAGAGGTGGCAGAAAACATTACATAGGTAGATGGTATAGGATATAAAGTGTAATCACTGTATGTAACTACAAATGTTTCACCAAAACCAGATGACGGAAACCAGCTTAATATACAGCCCCAATTCTGAAAATGTTGGGACAGTAGGTGCTAATAAAAACAAAGAGGAGTGATTTGGAAATGTACTTTGACTTGTATTTAAGCAAAAAATGTATAAAGACAAGGTATTTGATGCTTTACCTAATCAACTGCATAGTTTTTTGAAGATAAACTTTTATTTTGAAATTGATGCATGCAACATGTTCCAAAAAAGTTGGAGACAAACAACATTCCCCAAAGACAAATCAGTAGGATTTTGGGCAATTCATCTTCAGTGCACGTTATAATTAATACAGTGGGGGAAATAAGTATTGAACTTTTTTTTCAGTGAATATATTTCCAATGAGATTATTCACATGAAATTTTCACCAGACTTTGGTATTAACTCAAGAAATCCACACATATAAAGAAATCCAGACATTAAAGTCCATAAATGAAGTTATGTGTAATGAAGAGCAATGATACAAGAAAAAAGTACTGAACACACTAACTGGAAATTATTTAATACTTAGTGGAGAAGCCTTTAGTTTCTGTATCTGATAAAAACGATGCTGCTGTCTCTGCATAGCAAGCCATCCGACAAGCGCAAAACAACAGCAACCAGCAACATCTTCCTCTTTTCAGCGTCACGAAGTCGAGTCCGTCCCAAAAGCCATCTATTAATCGTCCCATCACACTCATGGACTCGTTCCTTATGTGGCGGTCACAGTAGGCCTTACCGCTCCATTGACTTCCATTCAAACGCATCCGAAACGGCAGAAGAGAAACGCAAGCTCACGTGTAGAATTTTGGTACTACGCTGCGTGATGAAAGTTCAGATTTGGTGATCTCTGACCTGTGTAATCGTATCACGTAAAGACATGTGACTAATAGATGATCATGATGTCCCTGCATGACCTTTTTAGTAAAAAAGAAAGAAATTAAAAAATGGAAGTGCTAATTTTAGCAGTATCGAGCAATCCTGTACTGTACAGCTTTGAAAGATTATAAAAACAACTTAAAAGAGAGTCTGCCAGGAACAGATGGTATACTTAACAGATGGAAGCATAAAATTATTTTTTTAATTGCTTCAAATATTGTCTGAGATTTTACTGCTGTAAAACGTCATTACATATGAAAACTTCAGAGCCCTGAAGTGTGATGATGTCATATCCTGTTTCCGCCGACATTCACAGTGGCGTCCGACAAAAATACGCACGCTTAAAGCCTAGTGTGACCGCGGCATTAGCTGACGTCATCAAAGTGTGCACTCAGAGGAAGGCCACAATGGCGAAGTGTGCCATTTGGGACAGGTCCAACAGAAGAAGAGGAATTGCGGTTTTTCAGCCTTGAGTGAACGGTTTATTTTTCTCACTGAGGTAATCTTTTCTACATGAAAATATTCCTGACTGGTTTATATACAATAACAGATTTGATCGATTTAAAAACAAGCTTGTTACTGTGTCTGTATTTGAGGATGTTCACTATGTTCTACTTTAAGACCTGAGGTAAGTTTAACTAGCTGAGCTGCTCGGCTAATAGTTAGTGACTGAATCCCAAACCTTCGAAGTGCAGAACAGAGAGAATGATACAGTGGCGTATTAAATCACTTTTATAACACGGATAGATCCGGAGGGTCAGGTTTAGTTGTGAACTATGATTTACTGGGTGGTATAAGCGTGGATGAGTGGTTGAAAGAGATGGACAGGATACAGGAGGAAGATATAAAAGAAAGGAGACGCTGAAATTAATGAGAGAGGAATTGAAGAGCTGCATTTTGCATTTGTTATGCTAATATACCAGTTTCGGCGGAAACCCCATAGAAACCGTCTCTATTATATATACATTAGCGCGGTAACATACAATACAATAATACACCAGACTACAGTGCTAATTGTTTTGTTTTCGCCAGCTCACATTACTCATTCTGTTACATCGGGCTGCGCCGAAATCGCTTACAACCTTACTATACAGTAGGCGAGAAATACCCGGATGGTGTACTGCTTTCGCGAGATTTTGCAGCGTGCAACTAAGTGTAAGTCCTGAAAAGTGAAGTCAAAATGTTTCGATCGCCCCCAGGTGGCTGGATGCGGTATAGGTCATAAACCCCGCCCTCTCCATGTAATTTAATGGGACGTGAGACAAACTAAACAATCAAATTACACTTAAAATAATTTTTTTTCCAAAGATGGTTTCTGTCATTTTAGGTAGTTTGTACCACGCTGATGTAAGTTCAAGTGTTTTGTTTTTAAAATAAGTTTGATTTTAGTCAGTTATTTGATGCTATAAAAACGGGGGGGGGGGTACGTGGGGGGGTACATGTTGACTACGTTTACATGGACAGCAGTAATCTAATTATTGACCTTAATCTGAGTAAGATAATAATGTGATTAAGGTGTTTACATGAGTCGGTTTTAGAATACTCCTGTCATGTTCCCGTTTTACATGTTTTAGAACATAAATAGATTAACAGCCTGCGTCATTACGTCACCGCGCCACGCCGTCCGACGTCCCTCCAGAATTTCATGTATCAACATACAGTTCGTCTTCGTTATGGTACTGTATACAGTTTTGGGTGTTTTTATTTAATTTTTTTTTATGAACGCTTTAAGTGCAGTTAATTATTTGTCATGCTGTACGTGCTAATAGACAACTGCTTGAAGCCGTGGGCTGCATCTCAAACCGCGTACTTAGCATCTATATAGTAGTCGAGATACATGTATTTTTCCCCACTACAGGCCTATAGTAGGAAAGTATGCAGTTTGGGACGCAGCCGAACTCTCTTCTCTGTAAAACTGCTGTGTGTGATCGTGTCCTATCGCAAAATGCGTTGAAAACTCACACACGACGTTCATAATGTGATTAAGGTGTTTACATGTCTGTAATACACGTCCATAATGCGACTAAAACAGGAGTACTCCACCTGTCTTAATTCGATTAGAGCTTAATTCGAGTATGACCTTAATTAGATTAAGGTAAGTAAAAATTGCTGTTTACATGGTAGTTTCTTAATGAAAGTATGGTCTTAATCGGGTTAAGAGTGGATTATTGTTGTCAATGTAAACGCAGCTACTGAGGCACCAACAGATTTTTTTTCAGTACTTCAGGAGGAGATTGGAGCTTTAACGTTAATTTCTAAATTTCCGTAACTATTGAAAAAGTTCAGGGGCATGTGCTTGCGATTGATTCTGCGGGAGTGTGGCCGGGACCTTTTGATCTCGGATCAAATTATTAAATTAATCCACGTATGCAGACAAATAAAATCAACACGTTAAGCAGTCTGTCTTTCTTTAAGAATTTAATTCCACAATGAGCACTGCACCGCCCTTCTGTCTCGCGCTCTGTATTATGATCCTGTTGAGTGCAGCATCTGCCTGCTTCATATCGTCAATGCTGTGGTTTGCGTCGCGCGGGCTTTAATTCAATTTATTTCAATTCAATTCATTGTCTCAAAGCAGCAAGCTTTATTCACACTGTCCTGTGTATGTGACGTGCTCCACCATTTAAAGTTGGAATTCATAATCAGCTCTTTGTGAAGAAAGTCTCGGCTTCCAAATTATGTTTTTTTTTTTTAAATCTCGAAATTCAAACATTAAATGTTGTTATGATGCTCTTTATGGTGCGTGAGTGTGGTAGATCGCATGCTGACTCAAAATGGAAACAAGATGCGCGAGTAAATGGATCATCTCCTTGTCTTAAATACACGTTTTATCGAAAAATAAACATGAATGAACATCAGACGGTATGTTAAATAGAGTACTGCTTTCTGAAATTCATCATCTCTCATGTAATAACCCAATCCAAGTTTTAACTGCAGAAGAAGAAAAAAAAGGTGACTGAAATTGAACTGAACTGAGACACATGAAAGATACAAATGAAAGACTTTAAACAGCGTACTTAATGTCGATTTGGAGGAGAGCATGGCAAAAAACAAGCAAAGAACTGAAAATGCACAGGTCATACATAAACATCCTGTAGACATTAATAAATGAAGATGATTAATTTTGACGAACGTGTCAAAAGCTAAAGCCCCCCAAAAAACAAAATTCAGACCCTGCATCCCTTTCACTGCGCTCTGTTGTCACGTCACAGGGAGCTAACCAGCACACTGAGAGTTTCTTTTGTAAGCTGCTTGAAGTTACAGTTAATGTAACTCCTGGAGTTGGTGATGGTGATCATGTGGTGAATGTGGATCCACCAGTGGAACAGAAGGCTTACAGTTTTTGGAGAGAGAGTTGTGGAAAGACTTTGAGTGGATATGTATATGTATATTTTGTGTTTTTTTTTTTTGTTTTTTTTTAATACATGTGTGTATATATATAATACAATACACAAACATGAATTGAATTGAATGCCTAAAAATACCCCTTAGCTGTTCTGAAATCACTGTAAACCATGGCTTCTTAGGGCATATTGCTTTATTGTTCTCCCTGTTTTCTTTTAACTTTACAGTGGGTTATGATCAGAGCCTCCTTTTCCAGAAACACCATTTAGACCTCATAATAAGACTTATAATGGAATCAGCAGGGATACGACCGTGTTCTTCTAGCAAACCTCCACACACTCCTGGTCCCACTGACTCACAGGTAACAGTTATCTATATGTGTACAATTAAACATAACATTTTTAATAACTAAGAGATTCACCTGACTGTGTGGATGTTCTTCTCTTAATCAGCTTCCATCCTTGGTAGGTTGCATGCTCTCCTACTAATCAAGTAAACCATGTTATTATCATCTCTTCAGTATCCTCATGGACTATATGTTGTGTTATACCACAGTTAGTTTCAGTCCTAATTTGATTGGTCAAGTGACATTCCAAGAGTGCTGATATTTATTATAACGGCACTGGGAAATTTCACTGTGTGTATCCTCCACTTATCTGTGTTTGCTGCATAAATTACAAATCTAGCAGTAGATCATTACATTGAAACTGTTACTACACTTACTACAGGCTGTCAGTTAGTCTGTGTGTTACACGGCAACATGGAAAGCTCTATCTAGCTGTGGCTGTTTTGAGAATTATTTCCATTGACAGCAAAAATATACGAATATTTGATCATATTGTGTCTGAAATGTTAGTTACTTGATATTAATTTCTTATTATGAAAACTGTCACATAAAAGCAAGATCACACTCGCAGTTGTACTGCTGTACTGAATATCGGCACTGCTGTGATTACCTGCAGCCTCGTGTCTACGGCCGAATCACAGCCGTGCCGATATTCTGTACAGCAGCACTTTTGCTTATGCAATATCACTTAATCGACTTTCTTTTGTAAATAAGTATTATTACTCTTTGTTCATTAGCTTTGTGGGGATGTGCAGACAGAAAAATATACGTCTTCAGATGGAGGGACATCAGGCTCCGTAGAACACATCACCTGTGTGAACCTTCAGAAACATGTAAAAAAGGAAGAAACTGTAGATGAAGAATACTTCTGTAAGTCAACATGGCACGTTACAATCCAGTCTAATATTCAGTAATAATTTTTAGTCTATTCTAATTTGTGAATGAACCACATCACTGACTTTTCCTCATTTATATTTTGTACTTCACTTTTTTAAAGCAACACCAGTCTCTGTGGGACACATCACACCTGTGGACCTACAGAATCATGTGGAAAAGGAAGAACCTGAAGATAAAGACTATCTCTGTAAGATAACAGGGTGTATTATGTTCCAGACTGGAACTCAATAACCAGGGTTGTAACAATACATGACACGTGACACATGCATAGTGATATGTGTTGTGGAAATTTGTGATATCAGCATTAAATTAATCATGTTTGAATTGACAAAAGTGCAATTGCACGAAATTGTCTTTCGCCGTGATTTTTTTTTTTTTTGTTGGTAAATGAGTCCTTTTAGTTGTACTCATGTTCGTCACTCATGAATGAAAGAGAGCTTTGGCTGATGATGAGGTCACGATAACATGTCTTGGTCAAAATCTGCGGTAATTAAAAAAAATGCAAGCTCTTCTGAATATTGCAGCGTGTGCTTGATTTTGTGTAAGGTTCTGCAATCGCAAAATCCTGAAGGGACTGGCTTATGCAATCAAATTTTTGTGAGAATTAATACATTTATGTATTTAGTTTTAAGGCATGGGAAATCTGTAGTACATTTGTTTTACAATATTAAACCTTTGTTTGTAAGACAAAATGCACATTGTTTTGCATTGTTTATGATTCAGAAATAAAAAAAAAAAAGTAGTACTCTTTTCAGTCATAGTATTTATTCATTCAAATTTTGTTTAAAATATTCTTAAAATATCAGAACATGAACCCAGTATATTGAATCGAATCGTGTATGGTTACACCCCTATGAATAACTTTTTGAAGTCTTCACTAGGCTTTATTTGTGACTGGACCAGTCCTTCAGCACTGGTTTCCCTCTTGTTCTTTATAGTTTTATTTGAGTTGACAGTATTGAAATGTAAATCTTGGAATTTCAGATGCTGGGACATCAAACTCTGTGGAAGATGTAGACCAAAATAATGGAGGATTTGAAAGGAAGCATGTAAAAGAGGAAGCATCTGAAGATGAAGACATCCATACAAGGACAGACTGGGGTTGAGTAACACTGACACTTTCATTCTCATTCAAACTCTTGCTATACTGTACAGTTTATTAATATCAACATTTATTGTAATGCAAGCTTATAATCAGGAATGACATCCTGTATCATGTGTGAAATCAAGTATCTTCCACATCCACATGATATTCAGCAACAGTGGTAGCTGTGAGGCAGACAAACAGCTGGCAGTTTATTGTTGCCTTTCAGTCAGCTCACTTGGTATAACACAGGATATATGGGATACCAAGCTTTCACCATCCTGCTGAAGAGAAGACATGTTTTCATGCTTGTAAGGAAGATGAGGTGTGGTGACGTAGAGGGTCATGTCAGCTATACAGCTGTCTTCACCACTGTCTTTTCAGTTTTTACACTTCACATATTTGAGAACATTTTTGATACTCGCTCTATTGGTGTAGAATGATAACATACTTTGAGTCATTTTACATTTATTCATTTAGCAGACGCTTTTATCCAAAGTGACTTACAAATGAGGAAATACAAGCAAAGCAATATCAAGCAGAGAACAATACAAGTAGTGCTACTATATGAAATCTTTAATTGGGTTCTAGAAGAATTTTATTGATATGCTTAAGAATTTTTGATAGTTTTTGAGCCCGCTGTGACAAGCCTCTAAACTAGCTTCTGTTTAGCTTGCCAACAGGTGCCTAACATGAGCTTGGCTTCAAAGGAGGTGGATATTTGTCCTTGTCTTGAGAACTGTACCTCTTCTCTACATAGGAAGATGATCCCTGTGATACCTACTTGGTTTGCCTTGGTATAGTAAAGGACAGTTCTGATGCAGCCTGATGTGTGGATATTTTCCTCCAGATGGGTCAAATCTGTTGAAAAAAATTGACATACAATGGTGGAACAGTAGGGTTATTTTTGTTTATTTTTAGCTTGCCAAGCCGCCCCAGAGGGACTCTGATGGAAATGTGGAAGATATAGATGAGTGTAGCACGACCTGGGCTAAACAGGTGGAGCAGTTCACTGAAATGTGCAAGCCAGAGCAGACACGTTCTCTTCAGCTGATTCACTCACCACTTATAATAACGAGGAAGTGCTCAACATCATTATTAAAGAGCATGGTCTTTCAATTAAAGAAATACAAGATATACAGGCTTTGCCAGTCTGTCCCTTTCTCTGCCAAGTGCATGCAGCATGAGATCAATAATTCCTTCTGCTGTTTGATGGTGCAGCTCAAAAGCTGGATATGGAATGTCCTGCTGTAGCACTGCAATGTTTTTCCTTCTTCTGGTCCCCACAAGTGTTAGCAGGTTTACCTGCTGAAAGGTCCAACATGAAGTCTAAAGGCCTACCAGCTTTCATTCGTAACTTAGAACTTCTTACTACTTTTAAGCAGCAGGTGCTGGAGTGGTGCCAAAGGAAAGAAAAGTTCCAGAGCTTAAGTCAGGGGACATTAACTTTCTCTCGTACAAGAATACTTACTTCCCCAGAAAGCACATATTCTCCGAAAGGTGTTTCAGGAATCTCCGTACATTACTTGTCTCTCTACTAAATTACGTAGATGTTCATCATCATCTTATTTTTGCTAGCAAAAATTAACCAGACTAATTTTAACTGGCCTTATCAAACTATGCAATTGCTTTACATGTCTTATTAATACTTAAAAATATATATATATAAATATTGTAATGCTGCCATTTATAACTATTTATTATAACATAATATAACTATTTATTATATTTCACTTACTAAGCAAGAGTTGTTGGTTACTTTTATTTTCAATGCCCTTGTGTTATTGATGTACTGCTATGAAAGGCATCACTGCCAGCATTGTACCATGCTTCTACTTTTTTTGTTGTGAAAGTGTGCTTTACTGCATTAAAAAATCTACATTGATAATCGGTATTGTCAGTTATGAAAAATTATTTTAACTAATCAGCCCTACTCTATAGCTGATATGACCCTTTATGTTGCCAAGTGTCCCCTTCCTTACAGGCATGAATGGATGTGTATTCAGCCATGTGCATAAAGATGTGGTAACCTATATTTGTCTGATGGATTGTTTCTTTCTTTCTGAGAAAAGGGTTTTATATTCACGACTTAATATTACTCTGGCTGGGCTGTGGGACAGGTGGTAGAGCAGGTTATCCGCTCATCGTAGTGTTGGCGGTTTGATTCCCGGCCCGAATGACTCCACATGCCGAAGTGTCCTTGGGCAAGACACTGAACCCCAAGTTGCTCCCAATGGCAAGTTAGCGCCTTGCATGGCAGCTCTGCTACCATTGGTGTGTGTGTGAATGGGTGAATGAGACACAGTGTAAAATGCTTTGGATAAAAGCGTTATATAAGTGCGCCATTTACTGTATCTGTGTGATGGGCACAGTTTAGGTGGGGGTTTACTCGGTGGGCAATAAAACGTTATTGATTTGTGTTGCAATAAAGTTTTCCCAAATAACGATTTTAAGCCAAGTTAAATGTCAAACTTTCATTTCTATGTTCCTCATCTTGCTGAAAGAGCTAACAGCTGTATCCTGATTACACATGTATGGTTGGCATAAAGACATTTTGCTGCTTTTTTGTGTTTCCTGTTAAATTGTCGGCTTGGGGGGGGCAGCGAGTGTCCTCAGAGCAGGAGCTCAACTCCTCAGATGCGGACCTCAGCACAGTGTTATCGTCAGTCTCAGACATGAGGAGAACTTGGTTAGTCATGAAGTCTGCTTCAGGTGCGAGCAGAACTTGGTCATCTGTGTCGGCATACTCAGGCGTGAGCAGGACTTGGTCGTCCGTGTCGGCATACTCCGGCGTGAGCAGGACTTGGTCGTCCGTGTCGGCATACTCCGGCGTGAGCAGGGCTTGGTCGTCCGTGTCGGCATACTCAGGCGTGAGCAGGGCTTGGTCGTCCGTGTCGGCATACTCCGGCGTGAGCAGGGCTTGGTCGTCCGTGTCGGCATACTCAGGCGTGAGCAGGGCTTGGTCATCCGTGTCGGCATACTCAGGCGTGAGCAGGGCTTGGTCGTCCGTGTCGGCATACTCAGGCGTGAGCAGGGCTTGGTCGTCCGTGTCGGCATACTCAGGCGTGAGCAGGGCTTGGTCGTCCGTGTCGGCATACTCAGGCGTGAGCAGGGCTTGGTCGTCCGTGTCGGCATACTCAGGCGTGAGCAGGGCTTGGTCGTCCGTGTCGGCATACTCAGGCGTGAGCAGGGCTTGGTCGTCCGTGTCGGCATACTCAGGCGTGAGCAGGGCTTGGTTGGTCTTGACGTCGGTTTCAGGCATGAGCAGAACCTGGTTGGTCATGTCAACAAACTCTGACGTGAGCATGACTTGGTTGGTTGTGACATTGACTTCAGGCTTGAGCAGAACCTGGTTGCTCGTGACGTCGGTTTCGGGCCTGAGGAGAACTTGGTTGTTTGTGACATCAGCTTCAGGCATGAGCAGAAACTGGTTGGTCATGACGTCGGCTTCGACCTGGGACAGGAACTTGGCATGAGCAGAGCTTGGGTTGGCCGTCTCTTCGATCTGGGACAGTAACGTGTCTTGGGAGGCCGTCTCTTCGACCTCGGACAGGAACTTGACTTAATGCTGGGTCTCTGGAGCTGAGACCTCATCATGGGTATCAGGCTGAAACACTGGAGCTGAGGTCACCACGTTGACCTCCGGCTGGAGCTCGGCAGGTGAGACCTCGTGGGTCTCAGGCTGGAGCACTGAGGTTGCTACGTTAACCTCCGGCTGGAGCTCTGCAGGTGAGACCACCTCATGGGTCTCAGGTTCGAGCTCTGGAAATGCTCTCTTGTGGAGCTGTTTGTGAGTATGCCAGCTGCTCCTGAAGCATCCCTGAGAGCAGAAATATGATCCCTGATTCCCATGTCTCCTGCATGTGGGACACTGCAGCTGGGCCTCTTTGCAGCAGCCCTCGGCCTTGCAGGTCGGTGGAGTTTAGAGGTGTGGCCACGAACAGAGAAGAAGAAATCATTTAGTTGGCGCTTTAATGTATCCCTTTTACAAAATCCTGATTTCTGACAAATGTTAAAGGCTGAACTTGATGTTTATATGGAGACCAACTGGTCCTCAGTATCCTCTGTGGGCGTGGCGTGGGAGGCACTTAAGGCGGTTCTTAGGGGTCAGATCATACAGTATGCCTCATTCATTAAAAAATCCAAAGCACGAGAACTCGTGGAGTTGGAAGGAAATATTAAAAGTGCAGAGGCAGAGCTGAAGTGCCGAATGTCGTCTGATGGTCTCAGAGAATTGACCAGATTGAAATATAGATATAATACTATTTTGTCGAGGAAAGTGGAGTTTTGGTTATTCAGGGCAAGATAGTCATAC